>NC_141836.1:9937167-9994857 GCF_982586985.1 Callionymus lyra | reverse complement strand
GGAAGTGAAATAATATCATGCATTTCTAAGATTCTTGTCACGAGCTTTAATTCGATCATGGTTTCTCATAGAGTCTCCTGCGGTTCTTCTTCTTCTCCTCCTCGCTGTCTTCCCTCCACCAGTCCCTCCGTCAGGATGATGGACCCCCGTCACGAGTCCCTCTGGATCTCCTCCCCGTGGATCCAGACTTCATCTCCCGGGAGCCGGGGTGACGAGCAGGAAGACGAGCAGGAAGACGGTGCAGCTGCGTGGAAACACTGATCCTTGTCTCCCGCGGCGACCGCTTCACGAACGTGGTTTTTTTTTTTAGTCGTCGTGACAGTTTTTGTCAGGATTTCAGGGATGAGTTGCTGAAGTTACTCTCAACTAACAGGATTATCATGAATCATCAAGAATGATATTTCAGGGTTTTCGGAAGTTTTTATCTGCAGCATTTCTAACGTCACACTTTAAGTAAATCTGAAAAAATTAAAGTATTAATTACTAATTAATGAATCTGAGTTTGTAGTTTTAATATTTTTTTATATTTTCAAAAAATTGTTTATAATCACATTTTTATTCAAATAATATCTTATAAAGAAAATCCTCAGTCAGTTAAAAGTTCCGAGTTTATAATTAAAAAATGTTTTTTTTATAACAGGGAATTTTTTCCAGGACATATTATGAACTTGTTGAGTTAAATTTGGCAACATTTTATTCATAGTTATTTATTTACAATTAAGTAAAATATATATATATATATATATTTTTACCCTTTTTTTTAAGCAGGCACAGTTTTTATGGGAAATATTCTTAATTATTCTTAATTATCATTATTTATAATCAACATAAAAATATTTTTTACAACATTTTTATTCAAATAATAGCTTTTTAAAAAACATTTTTAAAAATCCTTAGTAAGTTAATACTTCCATATTTTCACTTTTTCATTTTTAATTATCAACATTTATAATGAACTTTTAAATATTTTAAATTTTTTTAATTCAAATAATAGCTTTTAAAAATATATATATTTGAAAAATCCTTAATCCTCAATAGTTCCATATTTTCACGTTTTTATTTTTAATTATCAACATCTGTAATCAACTTAAAACATTTTTTTTTCAAAATTCTTATTTAAATAATAGCTTTTAAGAAATATATTTTTAAATATCGTTAGTAGGTTAATATTTCCCCCTTTTTTTTTAAGCAGGCAGTTTTTTTATGGGACAAATGATTAATTATTCTTAATTGTCAACATTTATAATCAACATAAACAACTTTTTTACAACATTTTTATTCAAATAATAGCTTTTAAAAAATATATATATATTTTAAATCCATGCAAAGTTAATGGTTCCACATTTTCACATCTTTATTCTTAATTATCAACATTTATAATCAACTTGTACAATATTTTTTACCAAACATAAATTAAAATAAAAGTTTTTAAAAAAAACAGGCACTTTCTTTTGGAAATATTATGTACATTTTGAGTTAAATATTTCAACCTGAAAATATTTTTTACCACGTTTTAATTCAAATTATAGCTTTAAAATATGTTTACAAATTAGTAGGTTAATAATTCCATATTTTCACATCTTTATTCTTAATTATCAACATTTATAATCAACTTGTACAATATTTTTTACCAAACATAAATTAAAATAAAAGTTTTTTAAAAAAAACAGGCACTTTCTTTAGGAAATATTATGTACATTTTGAGTTAAATATTTCAACCTGAAAATATTTTTTACCACGTTTTAATTCAAATTATAGCTTTAAAAAATGTTTACAAATTAGTAAATTAATAATTCCATATTCTTACACTTTTATTCCTAATTTTAAACATTTATAATCAACATAAAAATATTGTAAATCCAAATAAAAGCTTTAATATCGTGGAGTGAAAGAGTCAAACTCACCGCCGGGTGTTTCCTGGCGAACTTCAACGCTGTTCGAAATATCATTTCTCTGATGATCTTTAGTTTCTGGGACTGAACGTGAAGAAACCAGAACCTGCAGAGCCACAGATCGGACCTGTTGCACTCAGGGAGGAGGAGGGAGGACAGAAGAAGGAGGAGGAGGAACATCTGACGCTTCTTCTGGTCCCTGAAGGCAACACTTGACTTCAGCAGGAACGTCGGCGGGACGACTGACCATTAAAACTGCTTACATAAGCAAGTTTCTCAGCCCCGACTGTTTGGTCATTTGGGAACTAAGCGGAGGAAATGGGAACAAATACAAACACGATGTTCTTTGAACTCCTGCGGAGAACATTGGCCTCGTCAGACCTTCGACCTTCAGATCCATTGATGAAGGTCAGGAAGGGAAATAGAGTCAGAGAAACTAACAAATGAGAGTAGAAACCAACATGATAGCGACAGCAGCTGCTCAACAGCCGAGTAAACAGTTTCTAGATACCAATCTGGAGATGGAAGATTATGGGATGTTGTTGAGCTCAAATATGTCAGCTTTCATCAACAGTGTGTGCTGCTTTATAGGAACATACTCAATAACTTAAATAATGGCGACTGTGAAAGGTGAGGACGAGGAAAGAAGATGATTTTTTGGATTGGAGATCATGGATGATTCCAGGATCCAAACGTTCCCAGTATCTTCTCCGTGTACTGAGACCAAGAGCGTGTTATTCCAGATCCCTGCTGACCGACCGAACACCCTTTTGTGTTTGTTATTCTTCCTTTTTCTCCCATGAACCGTCAAGTTCTTCTCCTCGCGTCTGACATTTCATCTGGTCTTCATGAGTGATTCATTTACACTATATTCATGTACGTTTATTACTACTTATAGAACTATATAGGTTGTAATATAAATACATGCCTGTACACGCATCCATCTACGCATCCATCCATCTATCTACGCATCCATTTACGCATCGATCCATCTACGCATCCATCCATCAATCTACGCATCCATCCATCCATCTACGCATCCATCCATCAATCTACGCATCCATTTACGCATCCATCCATCTACGCATCCATCCATCAATCTACGCATCCATCCATCTATCTACGCATCCATTTACGCATCCATCCATCTACGCATCCATCCATCAATCTAGGCATCCATCCATCCATCTACGCATCCATCCATCAATCTACGCATCCATTTACGCATCCATCCATCTACGCATCCATCCATCAATCTACGCATCCATCCATCTATCTACGCATCCATTTACGCATCCATCCATCTACGCATCCATCCATCAATCTACGCATCCATCCATCTATCTACGCATCCATCTACGCATCCATCTATCTACGCATCCATCTATCTACGCATCCATCCATCTACGCATCCATCTACGCATCCATCTATCTACGCATCCATCTACGCATCCATCTATCTACGCATCCATCCATCTACGCATCCATCCATCTACGCATCCATCTACGCATCCATCCATCCATCTACGCATCCATCCATCCATCTACGCATCCATCCATCTATCTACGCATCCATCTACGCATCCATCCATCCATCTATCTACGCATCCATCCATCTATCTACACATCCATCTACGCATCCATCCATCTATCTACGCATCCATCCATCTATCTACGCATCCATCCATCTATGCATCCATCCATCTATCTACGCATCCATCTACGCATCCATCCATCTATCTACGCATCCATCTACGCATCCATCCATCTACGCATCCATCCATCTACGCATCCATCTACGCATCCATCCATCCATCTACGCATCCATCCATCTATCTACGCATCCATCCATCTATCTACGCATCCATCTATCTATCTACGCATCCATCTACTCATCCATCCATCTATCTACGCATCCATCCATCTATCTACGCATCCATCTACGCATCCATCCATCTATCTACGCATCCATCCATCTATCTACGCATCCATCCATCCATCTATCTACGCATCCATCCATCTATCTACGCATCCATCTACACATCCATCCATCTATCTACGCATCCATCCATCTATCTACGCATCCATCCATCTATGCATCCATCCATCTATCTACGCATCCATCCATCTATCTACGCATCCATCCATCTATCTACGCATCCATCTACCCATCCATCCATCTATCTACGCATCCATCCATCTATCTACGCATCTATCCATCTATCTATGCATCCATCCATCTATCTACGCATCCATCCATCTATCTACCCATCCATCCATCTATCTACGCATCTATCCATCTATCTACGCATCCATCCATCTATCTACGCATCCATCCATCTATCTACGCATCCATCTACGTATCCATCCATCTATCTACGCATCCATCCATCTATCTACGCATCCATCCATCTATCTACGCATCCATCCATCTATCTACGCATCCATCTACGCATCCATCCATCTATCTACGCATCCATCCATCTATCTATGCATCCATCCATCTATCTACGCATCCATCCATCTATCTACGCATCCATCCATCCATCTACGCATCCATCCATCTATCTACGCATCCATCCATCTATCTACGCATCCATCTACGTATCTATCCATTCAAAGTGTGTGTTTTTTTAAACAAGATATTTCATCACAAAATGAATCAACACTTTTACGAGTCGCTATGACAACGGCCCGTTCGGGTAATTTAAAAAAGTGTGGTAGCAGCAGGATGCCAAAACAAGTCATTACTATTTTCAGGTTATTATAGTGACAATTATGAGGACTGATGACAGCTGTGACACCACACACACACACACACAAACACACACACACACACACACACACACACACACACACACACACACACACACACACACACACACACACACACACACACACACACACACACACACACACACACACACACACACACACAAGCCAAATAAGAGCGAAGAAGAATATTGTGTCCACAACATGATGATCTGGTCCAGGATGCTGTACCTGCTGACCTGCAGCCCAAACCTAATGCTTCTAATTGGCCTAGAAACTGGCCTACACAAATAACACACACACACACACACACACACACACACACACACACACACACACACACACACACACACACACACACACACACACACACACACACACACACACACACACACACACACACACACACACACACACACACACACACACACACACACAACACACACACGCGAGCTGCATGATGCAGAATGTAATTACAAGCCTCTTTCATGGTCACATCCTATCACCACAGCAGTCCAGCTTGTTTCTACTGTGCAAATATGAGCTCAGAGAGTAAATGGAAAATCACTTGAAGACAAATTGAAAAAGAGCGTCTGGTGCAACAGAAACAAATGCTTTTTAGTGTTTGTCATTTCAAAGATGTTCTCAAAGTATGCGCGCAACTTGCTTCATTAGCAGAAGCCCTCACAATGAGACCGTTGCCATAGAAATCATTCATTTTCCCAACATAAAAGCTGGCTTTGTTTCGCCTCTTTTTAATGTCTCTCGTCCATACTGAACACTCAACATCCTTCTTTCAACCCTGGAGACTCAACAAAATAAAAGTCTGGCCAGTCTCCAAATTACAAGTACTTTACACAATTATTCATTCAATAATGATGATTTATTTTTAAAAATCCACCCGTCTGTACTGGTGTGTGATTTACTACTATGTAATGGGGACATCTAGTGGTGATTGCGGGAACTTGACGCTTAATTTGAAATATTAATGTAAAACGGTCCTTAATTTTATATGTTTATGTGTTTACGTGTGTGGTTATGGGTGTGTTTCTGAGTATATGTGTGTATGTTTATTTGTGTATGTTTCTGTGCATACGTGTGTGTGTTTATTTGTTGATCTTTCTGTGTATGTGTGTGTGTGTTTATTTGTGTATATGTGTGTGTGTTCATTTGTCTATGTTTCTGTATATGTGTGTGTGTTTATTTGTGTATATGTGTGTGTGTTTATTTGTTTATGTTTCTGTATATGTGTGTGTGTTTATTTGTGTATACGTGTGTGTGTTTATTTGTTGATGTTTCTGTGCATACGTGTGTGTGTTTATTTGTTTATGTTTCTGTATATGTGTGTGTGTTTATTTGTGTATATGTGTGTGTGTTTATTTGTTTGTTTCTGTATATGTGTGTGTGTTTATTTGTGTATATGTGTGTGTGTTTATTTGTTTATGTTTCTGTATATGTGTGTGTGTTTATTTGTGTATATGTGTGTGTGTTTATTTGTTTATGTTTCTGTATATGCGTGTGTGTTTATTTGTGTATATGTGTGTGTGTGTTTATTTGTTTATGTTTCTGTATATGTGTGTGTGTTTATTTGTTTATGTTTCTGTATATGTGTGTGTGTTTATTTGTGTATACGTGTGTGTGTGTTTATTTGTTGATGTTTGTGTATGTTTGTGTATGTTTATTTGTGTATGTTTCTGTGCACACGTGTGTGTGTTTATTTGTTGATGTTTCTGTGTATGTGTGTGTGTGTGTTTATTTGTTTATGTTTCTGTATATGTGTGTGTGTTTATTTGTGTATATGTGTGTGTGTTTATTTGTTTATGTTTCTGTATATGTGTGTGTGTTTATTTGTGTATATGTGTGTGTGTTTATTTTTGTATATTTCTATGTATACATGTGTGTGAGTGTTAATGTGTGTGTTTCTGTGTATAAGAGTGTGTTTCTGAGTACATGTGTGTGTGTGTTTATTTGTGTATGTTTCCGTGTACACGTGTGTGTGTGTTTATGGGTGTGTTTCTGTGTATAAGAGTGTGTTTCTGAGTACAGGTGTGTGTGTATATTTGTGTATGTTTCCGTGTATTAGTTTGTGTGTTTATGTGTTTGTTTATGTGTTTAAATGTGTTTATGGATTTGTAGAAGTGTGTGTTTCTGTGTATATGTCTGTGTTAATGTGTGTTTGTTTATGCATGTGATTCTGTGCACACACGTGTGTGTTTATGTTCATGTTTCTGTGGATATGTGTAGTTTCTGTCTTTATATGCGTTTCTGTTTATATTTACGTTTATGTGTTTACATGCTTGTGTGTATGGGTGTGTTTCTGTGTACACAGGTATGTCTGTGACCATGCGTGTTTGTTTGTGTGTGTGATTCTGTGCGTACGTCTGTGTTTCTGTGTATATGTGTGTGTGTCTGTGTTATTGTCTGTATAAACATTTGTGAGTGTGTGTCAAAATAACATCTACAGCTATTATATTTTAACAAACTTATTTAAAGAGAAAATTGATGAAGTTAATTCCCATCAGCAATAGCGATAAATAGTGAGCCGTGTTAGGATCCACCACTAGATGGCAGCAGCGGCAACCGAAGCAAAACAAAGTCTCATTTCAAGCCCGTCGAGCAAGACGCGCTACAAGTGGAAGTAGTCAAGTGACAGCTCCAACAAGTCCAGGAGGCGACGAAAGAAACAAGAAAATGTAAGAGTCAAAGGCTCGAGCACCTCCTGACAAAATGGACGAGACGAGGCAAGTTCTTTGACAACAGTTGTGGTTTAGTTTTATCAAACAAAAGACTTTAAAAAACAGTATTTTAGTTATGTTGTTGATGCAAAAGAAGAAGTAAGAAGCCAACAAAACTGAATAAAGTTGCTCTTAAACAGCTTTATTAATATATTAATATGTAGTAATCTTAAATTCTATTTGTATCAGTCCGTTGATAGGTTGCCGGGCAGATGTGGGGCCAGATCTTCCATCTCCTAACCTGACACCCAGACATCAAGAACTGATCCCCACACCCTGTGGGCCGGTGAGAGGAACCGAAAGTTTTGAATCGTAAACCACAGATGAAAAACCGTAATTAATACCATGTCATTCGCGTTCACAGATCAAGTCCTGGTCCGAGCTCTCCCGTCTGCTGAAGTCCTACTTTTGCTTCACCGTCGCGTCCCTGCTGGTGCTGCTGGGTCTCACCGTGGCCAGCATCTACGAGCAGCACCTGGACCCGGGCGTCTCCAAGAAGGACAACCTGACCGTGTCCCTCATCCAACTGGTGGGAATCGGTGAGTGCGAGCCCAAAAATGTTCTCCAGTCAGACCTCACTGTGCGTTTTATTTAATTCACAATCAAAGCAGTTGCTTGTAAGAGTTACTCTGTTGACACTGTACAAGTCAGCAGCTCTCATTGTGAAATCTGTTTTTACTGGCTGACTGTCACATGGTCAGACGTTTACGCTGCGTTACTGCCTGTTGAATGTTTCCTCCTCACATTAGTTCAGCTACACTTTTCTGTCGGGGGAAGAAGTTCTTAACATTTTCCAAACATGAATAGAATCTTGAATATTCTTCGGCGGGAGCTCAAATAATACATGAATACGGCTTTAATTCTTCAGTATTTATATTAAAATACAAGTCATGGACCTGCTTTTGAAGTCTTCAGGGTTAAATCTATTTATGTAGACTATTTTTCAAGTGAATCTCCTGTAAAAAAAACAACCTTGTAGATGAAACTTCTGAGCATAAACAGATCTTCTGTAGCCAGGAACATACCTTCATAAACCTTTTCAAAGTCTCTAGACTGTCTGTTTACTCTGTGTCACAGTGTTCTGCATCTACTACATCGGCCGAGGCATCCTGCAGGACAACAGTCAGGAGCTGCTCAAGTTTCTGCTGAGTGTGCTGGTGCTCATGGTTCGATCGATGGTCAATTTCTGTGTGCTAAGTCCAAAAGGAAAGAACGAGCTTCTGGTAGGTTTGGCACATAGCTTAGAAATAATGACGAAATCCGTTTTTAAACTATTTTTTATGAGTTTGTGCAATCCTAGTGGAACATTTTCAGATTTCACAACATATTTTACTGGGATGTGAAATATTTATTAGCGTTATTTGATGGCTTTTAAGTGACACACACACTGCATATATATATGTATATGTATATGTATATATATGCAAACAGTACATTGTATTTTAAATATTTTCACATAAACCTTCAGGGGTAATTTTATATTATGTAAATATATTATTTCTAGTGTAAGGTTGGTTAAAAAACAAAACAATACTCACCAGAGAAGTTACATTAAGACAAAATCCATCCTTTCTTGGCGCAGGAAGTCGCTACTAGCATCTCGGCTAGCACAAGCTAACTAGCTAGCTAGCATAATAGCTCGCGAATTTTCAGGGGGAAAGAAATCCCCTTCAAAAATAGATTTTTAAGTTTAAACATGACCAAGTTGATTTATTTCTCTTCCTCCTCCGTCAGCCAAACTGAGGATTTAAAAAAAAAAGAAAGAAAAAGTTGTAACTTTATGAGTGTCAACGGATTTCGAAATTGTGTTAGCTATGCGCAGACTAACTGACCAATCATAGGTCGCACAATTGAAACGTCACAACGTAATCGACACGCGACACAATAAGGCAACAAAATGGATTTATAAATAAATATAGAATATAGTTGGAAAATAAGTCATGCAACTGTGAGGCTTTAGTAAATATAGAGCAAGGCGTCTTTAAGTCCGTTATAAATGCAACAGTACCATGTTCTCCCACAAGGGTGCACCAGAGCGCATTTAAAGTTCAATATTTTTGTTTAGATTCGATTTGTTTGCCTCATGAGTCTGGGCGTCGTGCACGTCGTGTGCAGCTCGCTGCTCATCCGTTCCCCCAACACAATGGCGTTCCGCGTCGGCGGCGCTCTGGAGAGTCTGCAGGACCAGTACTTCCTGCTCAACCGGTGCTTCTCCCTGGTGACATTTGACCTGCAGGCTCAGGTGAGAACGTCACGACGCAAAAAAAAAAAATGGTCGAGATCTTGATAAAAATTCCTCTTGAATGGAACATTTTCCAGCTGTCCCTGTGCATCCTGCTCATCACGTCCAGCGCCGGCATAACCACGCAGAACAGCATCATCCTGGGTGTCGGTGTGTTCTGGGCTTTTCTGACCACTGCGGTGGGAGCTGTCGCTGTGAGTGACACATCGTCAATAAACAACAACAACAACAAAAATAATAATAATTACATTGTTCAGGTTCTGAAGGAGTCAAAGTTGCTGGTCTGGATCTTCATGGTCCAGAACCTTCCTCAGGCCGCTTTCTTTGTCTACCTAATGTACACGGTCAGTCCCCAAAAGAGACATGTGGTGAAAATATGGTTTCAAGTTTGAAAAAAAATGGTTCAAAAACGGTTGAAATAAATCCACGCAGGTGGCGGTCGAGTGGAACCAGAGCGTGTCCTTCACTCTGGAGGCAGCAGCCGTTACCGGGGCGACCATCTCGCTGGTCATCAAACTGGTTTTGTTCTGGAGTTTGATCCGACTGGTCGGGAGTTTTGGTCAAGGTCTCAGAGAGAGAAGTGAGTAAAGATAAAGAAAAAATAAACTAAAAATGATTAAACAAAAGGTTTAACTTTGATCTTGTGTGATCTGCAGTGTCTGGTCTGGGGCGACAGTGAACAACAGATGGATGAGTTTGTTTTTAAACTTCTACGTGCCTTTCTGGAGTTTTTACTCCAAAGACTACTTTTAAATGTTTGTCCAGGAAAAAAAAGCCTTACATTTTAGATTGTCAACATGTTTCCTGAAATAAATAATATATTGTGTCGTCCTAACAGAAGCATATTTGTCTCTTTTTTTTTACAAAAACTTTAAATAAAACACTGACTATCCCTGTTACGTGACATTTATTTGTTGCTTCGGACTTTATTTTAACTGGAGAAGTTAAAGTTTTGGAATTTTTGTGTCACTTGTGTTTGATGTGACACAAGAGAAGAGAGTATTGAAAAAACAGAAGTGAATGCTACACACTTCTTGTTTTGAAGTGTGCCAACATTAAGAATCACATCTCGTTGCACGTGAATCCCAAAACCATTTCCCAGAAGCCACCATGTCACCTTCGCTAAACACACACACACACACCAAGAAACACAAATCTGCTTTTAAAAAAAAGTAGCAAACAGTTTAATGGTAAACTGGTTAATAAACATATTTTACAAAAAACACAGATTCAAAAGAAACGATAGTTGGTCCATTCTCAACGACTCTGAATATTTACAGTCCACGCACAGTTTTAATACAAAACTATGGCTTCTGGAAGTGTCCTTTACAAAAAAACAGCCCACACCCGAGGTTTTTGTCGTTTCGTTTTTAGGGAATGTCAAAGCAAAAAAATCCGCCTCCGATTTTACGTAAACATTTTTTTTTTTTGGACAATCTCTGGATATTTGCAGAGATTAAAGGCACAAAGCGTCTGAATCGATCGTAATTCTCTGATTAAAGTGCATCTGAATCCAGAACAAAAGACATTCTTGTCGCACGGAAGAGAAACTTTTCATTCCTCCCCTGATATTCTGCTGAATTGTTTCACCCGACGGACATTCCGTCTCTTTTAAAGCCGTTTATTAGATCGATAAAGTCTAAAACTGATTAAAATTAGTAATGTTTAGCGTAACATTATTTTCAAGACTATAAATATAGATCGTGGATTAAAGGATGTAACAAAAATCCTGATTCTTTGTGAATAAATGCCGATCACCAAATAACTCTTATATACACTTTTGTTATTACCAGAAATTAGTTTAATCTAACGAGGGCTGATGATAAAATCATTTCCCGGATCCGACTTCAAGTGACCCTTTACTTTGAGATAAGAAGATTTTTGTCACCGACGTTAAACAAACCCCCGTCCGACACTTTTCTCGATTCATTCGGGATGCTGTGGCGACACCAGAGTTCCTGAGAGATGCCCAGTAATGTTGGAACATTGATCTTTAACAGTCGAGCGTCAAACTCAAATCGCACAAGGGGCCAAAACGTTGGTCACAATCGGGGTCACGGAAACTGTTCAGTAGACTTGTCGAGCCGAGTCCATAACTGGCCTAAACGCACGTGATTTTAAATGATTTATGTCGAATTAAATCATCAACGCAGAGACATTTTCATTGAATTTCCACGAAAATGATTGACATTTCCTTCTCTTCTCGCTATAAAACCGGTGAAACTTTATATCAGTTTGTATCTCTCACCAACCTGGCAAGCATTTCATCAGTAAAGACTTGAACTTTGAGCTATATCTTCAGATAAGGGCTCTCGAGGGCCACATGGAGTTGCCGTTCCAACACATCCACGATCCTACTTAAAATATCTTAAGTAGCTTTAACTTTGATTTTCCAGCTACAATGTTTTGTAGTTTTCCTCATGATATAAATGCGTTTCTAGCAGCTGATGAGAAATATTCTGGCAGACGGTTGTCATGACGATTTGTAAAAACGAGTGTAATGACGTGTCGAAACACCTGACGGCACGGACGGTGACTCGAGTCCCTTTAGAAGTCGTCGTCTTCCGAGGTCATGCAGTTTTGCTTTTTCCTCACGTTCCAGTGTAAACAGCGGGCCAGGCTCTCGAACCAGTCGTTGACCGGGTCCCGAAAACAGATGGAGGGGACGGGGAAGCAGGAAGTGGTGATGGTGATGCTGCAATAGAAGAAGAGAAATAAAACATCAGGTGTTTGCGAGAACAAAGTGTCGACACGGACGCAACTTCCTCGTGAAGCAACTGCATTGACTAACAAGCGACAAGACGGCGGGCGAAAAAAAAGAAGATAAACTGCTCATCTCTGTGAAAAATGTGGACCGACCTGTCTCCGTGGGAAATCTCCTGTCGTCCTCTGCCGTCGAACGACACCCACGCCGTGTTCCTGGCGTCGCAGGAGAGCATGATCTGAGGAGAAACTTCGGTTAGCTTCACAAGACGACTGCTAATTACATTAAAACCATTTTTTGTTATTGTGTAACAACTCACCCGGAGCTCCACGCCGGCGGGCACCACGATGGGTCTGAAGGAAAGCGAGTGCGGGCAGATGGGGGTGATCAGGATGGCGGGAACGTTGGGATGGATCATGGACGCCCCCGCCGCCACCGCGTACGCCGTGCTGCCGGTCGGCGTCGACACGATCACGCCTGTGGGAAGCGAACATTCGGAGGTTTGCGTAAGAAACTGACGAGTTCGTGATTAACGGGAGCTCGAATAATATCTCACCGTCTCCCTGCACTGTGGTGATGAGGTGTCCGTCCAGGAACAGGTCCACATTGGAGAGGTACGAGGAGGGTCCTCTGTCCACCACCACCTCGTTCAGAACCTGAAATACAAGCACCGCATATTTCCCGTGTTTCTGTCAAATTCCATCAGCTTAAGAATGAGTAAAAATAGTCAAACATGACAATGACGTTGACATTTGAAAACCAGTTTCTCAGCTCAAAAACAGACATTCCGGTGTTTAAATTTCACGAAGATCTACCTGGTAGTTGATCATCTTGTGACTCTCTGCGTCTCCGTTGGTCATAATGATTCCCTTCTCATCCACCTGGGGCTTCTTCTCCCAGCTCTCCTTCTGCACGCGGACCTTCAGGCGGCTCCTCAGGGTGATGGCGGCGTTACCTTCGATGACTTGCGTGACCTGAGGCTGGTAGGTGTCGAAGTTGAAAGGGGTGAGGAAGCCCAGGGAGCCCAAGTGGAAGGCCATGACCGGGGGAACGCTCTCCTGCGGCGACGGAAACGAACACAAGGTTAAAAAAAACAAAACGAAATAAACATGGACCACCAGGCTTGGACTCTTGGGAGGATACCTGGAAAAGCGAGGAGGCGTACAGCAGAGTGCCATCGCCGCCGAGGCAGATGATGAAGTCCACACGGTTGGAGATGTCATCCAGATCTAAAATAGGATATCAAGCAGAATCCATCATGAGCTAAATGATCAATAAGAGCATCTGAATCGCTTTCATCTCACCTTCTCTGAAGGTGCAAAACTTCTTTGTGATGGAGCCGAAGTTATCGTCCGCAGAGATCGCCGGGTCGTCCAGAACCTTCTTCTCCACATAGACGATCAGGTTTTTCACCTGCGTCAGATCAGAAGCATTAGTTTCGAGGACTCGCCGCGAGGGTCGACCTTAGAGCAACGGCGCGTTCACCTCCGTGAGGAAGATGCAAAGCTCTTTGAAAGGCTCCAGCAGAGCAGCTTCTCGGATCTTCTTGATCACAAGGACACTTTTCGGAGGCTTGTTCCATGTTAGTCTCTGACTGGCCGGGTCCTGGATGTGCCTGGATGTGACGACAAGAGAGTTTTCTTTTCAAATAATGATGCTTATTCTTGTTGGGGTTTGGCTTCATGACAAATAGGATTAAGCTTGACGTCTATGACACTTATTACTTCCTCATGGTAATCCTACAGATTTGTCATCAGATGAGGAAATCTAAACATGGGAAGATATGCAGCGTCAACAATGACACACCAGGACCTTTAAGTAGAACACACCTTAACCTAAACTATAAATACCTGAGAAATCTTGTGAACTCTCACACAGAACAAACCAGAAAGGGAGGTTCATTTTTATGTTACATTTAAAAGTCTGGATGCTGACTGAGGATGAGAGGATACAGTTTGGATTCCAAAGAAAAAAATAAATAAAAGAAAAATAATCGATGAAACTCTTAAGAATGAACCTTAAATAACTGAGAAACAACTCTCACAGAGACAAAAACCTGACAGGGAGGTCAGGATGTTTGGATCCAATTGACATCAAATACAAATATATTCTTGTATATACATAGTGGCTTTAGAAAATATTTTACATTTTAATATTGCTAAGTTTTGCAATGTTTTGTTTTTTTTTCTTCATGATTACGCAACGATGGTTTTCTTATATATAAACTTCAGGCTGTTGACTGAGGACGAGGGGAGACTTTAAAATAAAGCTTTTAAACATTAAAGATTTCAAAACAAATTAGAGAAGTACACATCTTGTGAAATTAACTAATTTACTTTAACCAGACAGGATGTTTGGATCAAATTGACTTAAAATACTAGATTTAAAAAAATTATCACACTGTATGCAACTTTTGAATCAATAATTAAACATTATCATTTCCAAACGAAGAGCCAGTTGAGCATCTGCAGCAAGAATTCTGAGGAGCTCTAGTAGAAGAACTCACATTTCTCCGATCCTTAAAACTCTTCACTGGCTGCCAGTTTCTTTCAGGATCAATTTTAAAATTCTGGTTCTTACTTTCAGATCTATTCATGGTCAGACCTTCCATCAGTGATCTGATCCAGCCTTACACTCCAGCTCGGGCTCTGAGGTCTGTGGATCAGAATCTACTGATGGTTCCTGAACACGCTTCAGGACCAGAGGAGAGAAATCCTTCCAGGCTGTTGCTCCTAAGCTTTGGAAAGATCTTCCTCTCCTTCTGTGTTTGATGATCTACTGACTCCTTAAAGAAATTTCTTAAGACTTTTTATTTGTGCAGGATTTTCGCTGATTTTCTGAGACTCCTGTGTTTGTCTTATGTGTCTTGACCTTTTAAAGTATATATTTTAACTGTGTATTGTTTGTAATTGTTAAAGCACTTTGTGACCCTGGTCTAGAAAGGTGCTTTACAAATAAACTTTATTAACTTACTTGCCAGAGGGTCCAGGTCAACAATTTTTTAACAAAGTCTTGTTGACTTAAGTTAGTTACAGTTTCATTGTTTTTGGCAAACGGTGTTTCAGAAAACGTGATACAAGAGGTTTTTTTTTTGCGATTATATAAGACAGAAGCCACACTTTTTATTTTAACGCAGGTATTCAGATTACATCTCGGACTGTGAGGTTTTTGTTACGGAAATAAAAAAGAATATACATTTAATCTTTTTTTTATTGTCCTATAAAGAAACATTTTCTCGTAACAAAACAAGTTTAACTTTTTTTTTTTAAATAAGCTTGTATCGAAACTACTGAAAATGACAAACATACACAAAATTTGTGTTTTAGAGAAACCAGCAAAGTCATTATTTTTTATTTTTCAAGGTTATGTTTGCACATCTGTCGGTTAAAATAATGTTGACACTAAACTGGTCTGTGGTGTTTAACAGGTTGCTCACATAAACATATGTATGTACGTCTGTTTGTTTTTATCCAAGCACAGATTTTAAGACATTTTTGTTCGCTTGTCTTTGGTGTGAATTTAAGATTATGCTAAAACATACATTTAATAAATTCCAGGGTGTTAATAGTTAGCATCATATTTGAGTGAGTTTTGCTTTGTTTATGTTTATATTTTGAATGAATTGTGTATTTGAACAAGAAAAATTAAACAAGGATAAAGTTCATATAAACTGTGAGAAGCATTTTTAAAAATCATCCCAGAAAATCATAGATAATAATTAATTCTGTGAGGTGCTGTGACATGCCTCTTCTGAATTCTTCTCCTACCCTGAGGGAAAGTTTAACCGTGAATTAGGTTTGTCACGGTGTCTGCAGTGTACTTGGAAAAACAGGCGCGACAACACGTCACGTAGCGGTTTGAAATTAACCTCGGCACGACAGGAGAGTATCGTTCAGACTAGATGAAACTGGTCGGCAGTCAAAGACGACTTTCAACTTGAAACGACATGAGAGAAATGCATTAGCATTTGAAGGGGGGATTGAACTTTAATCTGCTCAGCTGGTTTCACTTTGAAAAGATAAACATGCGTCGCTCATGACAACCTTTCAACATTAGAACTGCAGTGTCATCTTGACACTTATTCAATAACACCTTGTCCAATTCAAATCACCGCAACTATAAAGTTAAGGCTGTCAATATTTAACTCACCATTTCCAGGCTTTGTTCTCATTAGGGTTTCCAGGAACGGTCTGCATCACACTCACTTCATTGTTGAACTTCATCATTGACGGTGCGCTCAGGTGGATCCGACGAACTCACAACTTCCTCCAATCTAGCATGTCTGCCCGTCACTGACTTCAGTTAATCAGCTGAGGAAAACCACAGTGGGGTTTTTTTTGTTTTTTTTACGACCCACGGCGACTATATTTGTCCGATAGACCGGGACTTAACACTAAACCGTCCTGCCGTACTCTGCTGCTGGATTACGCGACCGCCACTTATCTCTAGGGCTGACCTCAGCGCCCGCCCACTCAGCTGAGGGAAAAACACACCCACTCCAAGAAGGGCTTTCCTCCAAAACACTCGTGTAACAAGTTAAGCAACAAGTTCTTCCTAAGTGAGCTGATCCTTCCAAAGCTACATTCCATCTCTACTGTAGTCTCAGTTATCTGGTAGTATCGGATACATGCTTGGAGATTTTAAATTCATCTCATTGTGTTATCCATTGTTTGTTTATCTTTTGAGCAGATCGGCAGCTCAAGTGTAAAACTTGTTCTAAATCTTGGCGAGCTTGTCATTTAATGTGGCTCAACTCAACGGTTTAATTTATTCAGAGTAAACTTGATATTGTGACTTATAAATAGGAGTGTAAGTGTATATATAGGCTTTCGAATCACATTTTTATAATTGTTTTTTTATGGTTTACATTTAAATAGTGGTAGAATAAAATAAATATATTTTTTTTTATTGACAATTAACGTGCAGATATTCACGGCATTTGTTCATTTTTGAGTTGAAATAAAACTTCTGGCTGCCAACTGAGGACGAGAGGATACAGCCGGCTCCGGCTGCTTTTAAATCTGATGTGTGGACATATTTTGGTTTCAAAACAAATGAAAGCAGTTACGACTTCGTCAAGAGTCATGTAGTCTGTAAATTCTGCAACACCAGAGTAAAGTACTGGACAATACTACAAATATATCCTTGTTACTACAGTATCATATTCGCTATATATTGTATTGTTGCCCCTGTATAATGATGCGCATCATTTTTGCCTAATTTTTACCATTATAACTATAAAAAATATAGATATGTCAGACAAAATTAATGTAAGAGGATGGGAATTTAATCAGAAGAACTCAACGATAGACAGGATGGATGTTGTGTGTTTCAGTTTGACACCCGAGCTCTAAAGTCAATAATCTTAACCCTCGTATTATCTCAGGGTCAAGGTGAACGACCCTGGCTTCCATAAAATACAAATTCAGTGGTGGTCATTCACCTTGAACCAGAGGCAATAAAGGGATACTTCAAACACATTTGTTTTCAGGCCATTGGGTCATCTTGACCCAGAGACAACACAAGGGATACCACAAACACATTGTTTTCTGACCTTTGGGTCACCTGGACCCTGAGATAGTACAAAGGTCAAGAAGAAAATGACACAAGAAAATCAGAAGAGAGTACAACCTCTCATGAAGGAAGTCACGAGGAAAACAAAACAAAAAAAAATAACTCCTAGACTACAAAAGTGTTGTGCACCATGAAATTAGAATTAAAGCAGATAATCTGAAGCCCAAAGCTCTTCACATAATTAAAACACACAAGACTTCTTCGTGACATTAACAAATACTATTTTCTAACAAAATGAATGCATCATTAGTGATAACTGGATACGGGGAAAGACAAAGCTTCTTTCATCCTTAAAGGAAGTTCTCCGTTTTGATTCAGCTGGACAAGGAAATACCTTTCATTGAGGAAGAAGATTACGGGAATAAAAAAATTAGGATTATTTTGAGTAAATCCTCAGTAGGACATAGTGTGGACTGATGATATGCAAGAGGGGAAATTAACACAGTGACTAAATGAACCAGAGCTCAGAAAGGACAACAAGAAGCCTTTAGCTTTGTTATATCACATTTCAAAAGATTTCTCTACACACCTCGCATTATGAATAAGCTTTAACGACAAGATAAAAATAGCAAGACTATGTAACTATGACTGGTAGAAATTGTACCAAAGAAAACAAGATTTTTATTCCACGGCTGAAGCAACTAACACTTCCTAAAATATCTGTTTTTATTCAAACCTTTGTAAAAGACTGATGAATGAATAAAACCAATGACCTCCCTGGCGGGGGGCGATTAAAAAGGTCACTTCACTTTTGAAGCTGGAAAAAAATATATAGACACCAATTCCTGTTTGGTAACATTTAGAGACTCCTGGTCGCCGAAAACTACGAAGTTCTTGAGAAAAACAAGCAAATAAAGTGAGAAACAGATTACAGAGTACTTACATCACTGCCTGAGGGTTCTTGAGCATACATGCCTTCGGTCCGAATGTTGTCACTGGGCTCGGTCCATGCAGTGACTTCGTCCTCCTTTGAGAAGAGAATAGTGAAGATTTCAACTCAAATGCTTATTTAAAAAAATAAGTTTTTAACAGGAAACACTTCTTTGCCACAATCTATTCATGAGAAACAGAATTTATGTTTAAAGAATATATTTTTATTTCAAGTGAGGAAGTATAAACAAATGTAATAAGGAAGTAAAGCAGTTAAAGTTTATAATGTAATGGTCTAGTTTTTATGATTATTTGTTGAAAGTTCCTCTGAATTTGTCTGTGATTTAGGCAGAATATTATCGTTTCTTGTAGAAATTCAAAACAAACGATTGCAACATTTGGGGAAAAACTAGAGAAGGCGTCTCTCAGTCCAAGTGGACAAAACCCAGACTGGATAGAATTTCATTTCCTCTTAATAATGTGTGGGTTTTTCTTCCCTATACACTCATTTATCTGACCTTCACAACGCCCTGGGAGAAACCCTTTCTTAAACAGCTATTTGACCTACGAGAATTTACAATATGACCTTGTGCTTAACAAGTTTCTAGTCTGCACCTTCTAAATACCTCCTTTTTTTCTTCTTGTTTTTCAAAAGCTTGTTTTTGAAAACTGGTCTTTCATCATTGAATCAAGAGAGATTTTGTAATTTAAAGGCTTTCAATATCCATGTGTACGCTTTAATTTCAATGCACTGCAGTTACATTGCTTAGACACTGGGGGAGCCAGAGGCAATTTTTTTTAATCTTATGTATTGCTGCTTTAATGATGCCTTTTATTTCCACTAACCCTCATTTGTATCGAATTCAAGCTGGTTCCTAAAATGAAAAATAGAGCAAAAAATATTTCCAGACTTTTATGTGAAGTGTAAGAAGCAATGTTGCCTAAGTTATGATCTTATTACTAAACACAATAAGATTGACGCAAACGTAAAGTCATCAATTTAAAGACAACGCCCTGTAACTCTAGAACGACGGCTACATAATGCACAGGTGACAACACGTCGTTGTTCCTCAGTGACCTACTTTCCAGCACCGACCTTTTCAACAACAGCTCATAGACTTGACAGTAATGAGAGAACCATAAAAACTGTAGAACTCAACTGCAATAAACCGACATGACAGATGGTTTATCTTGTTCTGCAATCAGCCTTCATTTTTGGAAGGCCATTTAAAATATAATACAATTTAGATGGAAAAAAAAAATCAGTCACAGTTTTGATTGAGTGCATTAATACTTATGAGCCTCTAATGACTTTTGACACTCATTAGAAAAAGATCATTTCCTTTTTTTATTTTTAAATGTGCAACTATTAATCATTTTAAACTCAGAAATGTCAGAAGTTAAAAACGTACAAATCGTGAAGTAGTGTGTGAGTATTCAATCGTTTGATTTGTGTCAATTAGACGGGAGTTTAAAGAGGAAATACTTCTTCTTAATACTACTCTTGACCCACTTCTATATACTGCTCGGTGTATTACCGAAGACCGTTATCTGTGGAGAGGACAAGGCTGTATTGTTTAAGAAATAACCAAACATTTGCTGATAAGGCCAAGAAAACACATTTTTGGTTAGCATCTAATTTCCCACCTCACTCACAGATCTATTAATAAGAACTTGCCAGTAACAGGTTGGTATTTTGGAAACGTCAGTTACCATATGGAAGTTTAAGACCTTTAAAAGTCAATAATTATGTAAAAAAAAAGAAGAAGTGTACCTGTATTTAGAAGAACTGCAGTCCGAGGAAGTGCTCAGGCTCCGGGTACTTCTGTTCCGCCGAGCAAGGCCACGGATCCCGTCTTCTCCACCCTCACAACAGCAGTACGGGGTAACTTCCAACCTCACGTCGTCTCCCGCCTCCATCTCACGCAGCAGAGCTACAAGGACTAGCAGAGTTTATCTCCAGTTAATGAGGTGGAAAACAAATATTTGTTGTTTGAATGATTCATAAATCATTTGTGTAATAAGCAGATTAATAAGAGCTTGTAGGTTAGAGATGACCCACTTGTATTTTATATGACATAACAAACTCGCTACAGCCTAAAGTGAGTGAATTTTATATTTAAGAACAACTCGAAAATAAACCAAAATTTAAAAAATAAAACAAAAAACATAAATTACATAGGGTTAGGATAGGGTTTCACAAAACAGTAGTCAATCTCTTAAAATATTTAAATAAATAAACAACAAATATTTTGGAAGTAATGTTAAAGACTTTTTAAAGGATCCAAGGGAATACCCGTTTAAAAATGATGATACATTGATTTAAAGTGATTAAAAGACTACTTCCAAGTGTCAAACCTCAAATGTATCTGAACGTTTTGACCGACTAGGCCAGGGGTGTCAAACTAGTCTGTGCTCGACTGGTTGGATCCAAAACCCTGCACCGTCTCTGGCCTTTTTCTGGACCAGTTTGACACCTGTAGACTAGACTAACAACATTTTTTTTTTAAAAATTCCACTAAATAGTTTTGTTTGTCTGCGGGCGACAAAGCAGTATTTTCAGTAAGTTGACATTAATCCACTCAAAAAAAAATTCCTTCAAACGCCATCCATGCAGGGGGGAAAAAATGTGGTGATAATGATAGTCTATCTCTGGATAAACACAATTTAAAAGTTAGTATCATCACAGATAAATGCTTACGACACAATCTTTTTGGTAACATTTCAGTTATTTCTTATAATGTCAAAAGCTTTTAACTTAAAAATCATCAATTCAGAATTAAACTTTCATTCAAAACTGAGACAAACTCATGTTTGTGTTGCTTAATAAGTGGCAACACTATAAACAAGTTTAAAAAAAACAACAATGTATTGTTTACAAATAACCTTATGAAACGCAACTAGTTAAAAGGGTCACGTGACCAACTAATAGGTTTAAGTGGTACTAACATGTAGGTAAACAACACACCGAGTTAAGAGCTTAAAACATTAGTTTTTCAACGTCATGTAAACCAGAAAAGTACGTAGATTAAACCCGTGTTAACTAGTAGGCGGTTAAAAACCTGTCGAGTCATTCCACACAGGTGTACTACTCTTGACAGCTAACAAGCTAATTCAGCTAATGCTAGCTACTTAGTGAGCAGCTAAGCTAACATTAGCTTCGCTCACTTCCAAGCCATTTTTCTCTTGCATTTGTTACCTTTTTTTCCTCCACTTTGTTACACGGGACGACAGGGACTGAGAGCCGGGGGTCAGCGTTCTCGCCGTTATTTCATTACGAGACGCGAGTTACGACATCTTGGGCTCAGTGTGTGTGTGTGTGTTGGACGAGCTGTCACGTTAGCGGCGCGACTCTCCTTCTTCGCCGATAGCGCTCGACCAATGGGAGGCGGCCGCTGCGATGACGTCATATTGGACCAGCAATCCCATCAACACACCCACTTTTTTTTTTCCTTGACCTTTGTCACCCGGAATAGACGCTGGGATTAAAAAACGGTGTAATCTTTGCACAATTTTAAAGCTTATCAGTTTAAGAATGACGTCTATATTATGTCTAAGATTTTGTTTAGGGTTGTCAAACGATATAAAATGGATAATAATTAATGATCATCACAGCTTTATCATTAAAAACCTATATTTTTAAACAAAAAGGAGATAAAAGGGCGGTGAGATTGGAGGGTTCGGTACAGACGAGCCACGCCGAAATAACCGTGGATAAGAAATTGTTTATTTGACTTGAACATAATTACAAGAAACCATACAGTCTGCAACATTCTAGCTTCAGTGGGAACCACTCTAAGTGAATCACACTCAACACAGCAGGTCATCTCAAACTGCTTTTTATTACATCTTAAATAACAGTACATTTTAATATAGTTTCTATCTTGCATCCAGCTTTCGGTTGTACACTGACTGACTTTTAAAATTAAATACAAAAGGTGAAAAGGGAATAGTGGGGGGGAGGGAGGGAAGGAAGGAAGGGGGGGCGAGGGGGTGCAGAGCTCTACAGTTATTTGATGGAGAAAGAGAGGAAAAAAAAAGAAAAAAGAAAGGGAATTTTAATTAACGTTTTAATTTCATTTATTTTGCCAACTCCAGGCCTAACGCACAATTACAGCACAGTTTTATTTGTACAGAATGTCGCAGAGAAAAAAAAAACAGAATGGAAAATGTCACTACTGCTAAAGAAAGAGCGGCTTTGTTTACAAGGAAAAAAAGGGGGAACAACAGAAAAATCTGCCATTCAGATGCTGCAATATTTTTTTTTCTCTTTTTTCTTTTTTTTTTTTTCATTATTTAAGGACAGAAAAGAACCTGTTATAAAATGTTTTTTTGTAAGTGGAATCTTTGTTTGCTACAGTAGGAATGAAAATGCATTTGTTCCATCGTGTGTGTTTTCGGGGTGAATGGATACATGTGTCGTTTTATTAGTGGAATCCCTCCTAGGTATGGACCGAGTAACCATTTTTATGTTGCAGGGTTTTGCTCCTCGAGTGCATAGCTTTGACGTTTGACTTGAATCATGTATGCACAGAGTAGCCAAAACAAACAAAAAGGGAAGAAAAAAAAAAGAAAAAGGAAAGAAAATATATAAATATCATTGTATTGATATATTCAACAGGTTATTTTCTTAAAGGAAAACATCAAAGGACTTAATTCCATATAGACCTTTTTTTTTAAGCAATTCTACAGCATGCGATTCTAAGAGATAACCCACCCATGGCAGACAACCAAAATCTTTTTTTTCCGTTTTTAACTTAAAAAGTTTCAATATCATTATTTTCAAACATTGATTTATACAACATGTCATTCACAGAGTAGTAACTGCATTTTCCAAGCACGGAATGGGCACCTCTGCTTAAGAGAGAGAGGGGAAAAAAAATAGATTAGAACCGGGCTGAAGTGGAGGTTCTGCTGACCCACACCCTGTCCTCTCTCACCGGTCCCCCACCTTGGTCAACAGAATTTAGGGGAGAAAGAAAAACGAAAACTAAAGGAAAATAACGCCTGTGAGAACATGTGGGGAGGAGGGATGAGTGGTGGTCCGATGGGTTATCTTCAGATCATTAGTCTGGACTGCGGCCAGACCAGGAAAAAAAAAAAAAAAAGGTGTAAGAATAATTAAAATAATTTTTAAAAACAAGCATTCATCATCATAAACAGCATGTGCTTGGTTAGTTTACTTCTTTTATTTTAGACATTCTATATATGCAAACTTTAATTTTTGTGCAAACAAAGATTTGTGGACTACACTGGAAAAATGAAAACGAGAAAAGTCATGAGACTAAATGTACAGAAGGAGCAAAAAAAAAAAAAAAGAGTGGCTTGAGGACTCCCTGTCGAAGCAAAGTTCTCTCCCTTTATTTATTTCTCCGGGAGGATAAAGCTGATTTCTTTCTTTTGACGACTCCGTCTGGAGCTTTTGTTTCGGTTTTCAACTCATTCTTAAATGTGTAAAGACCAGGATATAAAACAGAGCTTTTTGATCCTTATTTTTTACATAGCCTGACATCTGGTGGACATCTTGTGGACAGAAGGAGGAAAATAAAACTAGAACTAAAACAGACGAAAGCGGTCCAGAGTCCCACCACTGTGGTGGTTTGACCTTCACTCAAACCTGTGTGTACTGGAGACACAGGAAGCAAGTGTGTTCGGTGGTGGGACCAACTGTCGGGGGGACTTTCTCACATACTGCGATACCAGACCAAGGTCATGGGAGGAATGCACTTTTTTTTCTACTTGTTTAAATCTTAATAATTTTTTAGATCCTTTAACGTTTTTTAGTTTTGCGTCGCTGAATGAGTGACAGACAGTTGTGCTCTTTTAAATGAGAAAGAAAGAGAAATAGATGGAGAAAGAGAGAAAGATCATTTTTGCCCTTGATGGTTTGCAGGGGGGGTGGGGTCGGGGGGGGGGGTGGGGATTTTGAGTCAGTATCATGGTATTTTTGAAGAGATTGGATATGCAATAAAATTGAACATTGTGATGTTGGAATGGTCTTCCACTCAACTTTGGAGTCCAGGCGCCACCTGAGGAGACACAGAGAGACGTCTGTTAACAAACACTTACTTTATTGAGGCAGGTTGTCTTTATTTTACTCATTAATAATAAACAAACTAAAGTGTTTATCCAGTTTATTATTATCACCACCAACTCAATATATAGTAGATTAATCCTGGGAGTAAAATGTATCATTTTGAGAAACTTTTTTTTACTCAATCCCCCCCAAAAAATGTAATCATAATTCAACAAAAACATTATCATAGTTCAAACTAGGATATTTGTACTTAAAGCAAAAACACAAACAATTATAAATAGAATACATTATACTAAATTATATGACCACAAGTATATTTAACTTTTACTTGATGTCGTATTTGAACTCTTAACTGAATTCATTATAGGTTCTTTACTTTCTTTTAATTATTTTACAGTTTTTATTCCATAATTTTTTTAAACAACTATAGTTTTCATTACATCATTATAACTATCATTATTTTGTAGTATGACATTTTTTAACTATCAATTTTTTTTTGTTACCTTGTGACACCGAGTGTGTTAAAGGTACTACTGTATATAAATACAGTTATTATTGTGAGCTAGCACATACATTTCTGCACTTGCTTTGCCAACCGCCAGGTGGCAGTAAAAACACTTTGCCCAGGTCCCACCATCAATACCTACAGCCATTGTCATCATTATAAAACGGGAGACGCTTCATCAATTATTCACCTTCAGACACTAGTTCCAGATCTTGAGGAAGCTGTCCCAGGACCCTGTCGCCACCGCCATGCCGTCATCGGTTACGCCCAAGCAGCTCACCCGGTTGTCATGACCAGCCAGCACGCCTGGAGACACATGATGTCGGACGATCAATAAGAAAAATCTAACCTTTGCATCATTTAGATTTCTTAGCTGGATTAAATATGTGGGAGCAATAGTTATATATATAAATATCTCAGAGCATCACCGATGCAGTGAATACGCCCGTGTTGATTTGAAATGGCTTCCGCAGAAAAGGACCTCCTCTGATCCTCGTCCTACTATGAAGTCAATAACTGTAAAGTATTCATGTCTCCACACGGGTTGATCTCTGCAGGAGATCCAGCTGGCCTCCCAGACGTACGTTTACCAGCCTGCGGCTACGATACGATCGTATATCCGACTATATAACACCGTTAAGAATCACACTCTCGCATCATCAGATCATTAAATGAAGGATTCACCTGCACGGTCGGCCTTCAAAGTGTCCCAGACGTTGCAGTTGAAGTCGTCGTAGCCGGCCAGCAGGAGTCGTCCACTCTTTGAGAACGCGACGGAGGTGATGCCGCAGATGATGTTGTCGTGCGAGTAGACCATGAGCTCCTGGTCGGCGCGCAGGTCGAACAGCCGGCAGGTGGCGTCGTCGGAGCCCGTGGCAAAGGCGTTGCCGTTGGGGAAGAACTGTGGCGGGAGGAGAGGGTCCGGCGTCAAGTCAGGCTCCGACATCTTAAATCACGGCGCTGAACTACGACACTTACACAGATGGCGTTGATGTCCGACTCGTGCCCGGTGAAGGTCTGTCGGCACATTCCTTCTCTGATGTCCCACAGCTTGGCTGAGGCATCGCAGGCCCCGGAGACAAACAGCCTGGTGTCGGGCGCCAGGGAGAGACTCATGACGTCGCCGGTGTGGCCGGCGAAGGTGGTCGTCTGCTGACCGGTCTCGATGTCCCAGAGAGCGCTTAGAAAAAAGAAAAAAAGAACAATAAACCACCACAGCTCGACAAATACAACACCTTTCTCTGAAGTTACATTTTAGTTTTTTTTTTATAATTCATTATCAATAACAATCGTTTGGTAATTGCATCAAAGCCACAATTCAACTGTAGCGGGTGATCTGTCCGTTTAACGGGGTGGTGGCGATATGGGGGTGTGGTACTACTGCATCAGTTGCAGTTCCAAAACTCACCAGGTGGTGTCTCCAGAGCTAGTGACAATCTGATTGTCATCCAGGAAGCGACAACAGGAAAGATACCCTGAAAAACAAGGCGGAAACAACGAATGAATATATATATATTTCCAAGATCTTTTTCTCCCTTTATTTCTACAAAAAATATCATGTTTTTGGGGTAAGACAGAGAAGATAACGCCGCCCTCCTCCCCCCTTTTTTTTCTTTTAGCGAGAAGAAAAGCTAAAATGCTGACACACTTCCTGCACCATGTGACTGATCAGATGTGTGCCTCTTGGCTCGGAGCACAACAGTTCTATTTGGGTGTATGCAGCAGGAATACAGTTCCACAAGCTACTGCCTTTTTTAAGAGCCGGCCATGTGACGCGTCTGCTGGTTAAGAAAGAAAAAAAAAGAAGAAGAAAAGGCTAATCCATCTTACACAGACTTTGCTTCAATAAAAATGTCTAATTCGCTTCTGACGTCGTGTGATTTAGATCCCACGAAAGTGGCGCTCCAGGATCGGGGTGATGTTTACCTGTGTGTCCGGCCAGCTCGCGGCTGACGCGGACGTTTCCCTCGCGGGTCTTCAGGTTGTAGATGGAGCAGATGTTGTCCAAACCTCCGCACGCCACATAGTTCCCGGACGGAGCGTAGGCGCACGTCATGACCCAAGAGGAGCGCAGAGGGATGGCGTGGACCTGGAAGAAGAAAAAGTCCGATCAGCACCTGTAATCGCCGGTAGCTAGTCACCCTGGAAAACCTTTATAAAGCTAATTCAATTAACATTATACACACATTACTTCTTTAAATAGAGCTTAACTATAGTGAGCTTCATAGCAGCTGAAAACAGTAACGATTAAAAGCAAATGATGGCTTTTAATCATTACTAAATGACACCACATCAGTTTTTTTTGTTTCTTTTATTACCTTGTTTGTAGTATAGCTGTCCCAAATAATAAGTTTTCCATCCTGGGAGGCACTGACCAGAAGCCTGAGGGGGTAAACAAATGGTTTGAGTCAATAATCATTTGTATCACATTGTTCAATGATAAATAAATGCAGCTTCAGATTCTACAGATTATTAAAAAAAACCCGCAGTAACCTCACGTGTTCGTGACCCTTCCAGATAACTTCGGCGTCGGTCTGGGACTTTACAGCATTTCGTTTCACAACCAGAAAAGCAGTAACAGCCGCGGTTACCCAACGTGGTCCTTGCCGGTAAAAGTGTGCCAATATCTGGGCTGTGATTGGCTGCTTTGTCGGGGTTATACAATTCTGTGGATCGCTATCACATGACGCCCACGCAAGATAAAATAAGTTATGTTTATCAAAACAAATCTTTGTCATGTATTAAAAAAAAAAAGGGTCTGGTGATTTTAAAATAATTCATAAGTAGCGTTTAGATTCATGAGGTTTGTGGCAAAAATACTTCACATAATTACTCTTCTTTATTCAATATTGGACAGTTTGGAGCCTGTGTAACGATGACCCACTAGACTGGTTAAAACCCCTCCCGCCCCCCCATCGAGAGTAACCACAGCGAAGCAGGTCCCAATGCACGCTGGTGCAGGAGCGGATTAGACGGTCTGCGGGGAAAATGGACTTCTTAACTACACTGTCAGGAGCTCACCCAGATGATTACACTGCTATCTGTGATTAGCAGGAAGACGACCTGAATACAGGAATATTATTTAAACACCTGCGAAGCCGGCGTCGTGCAAGGCTATGTAATTGTTGACCAACTATTTCTTGTTATTATACACTTACTAGACTATTCAGATTTTTGTTTTTAAGCGGAATTTATTCAAATAATAACTACCTCCATTTATGAGTCAAAGTGAATGTATGGTTAACATCCCTACATCTTTATTTTATCTTATTTAAAAAAAATTAGGAACATAAATGCACCATTAAAAAAACCCCGATACAATTTATGTTTAAGATGTAAATGAAATTTAAATTGTTTTTTTATAAAATAAACACTGTGCCTTTTAACTCTATCAAGCGTCCCCCTTATTATGGGCTAAAGTTGGACGAAAACTTGCATTAAAAGTTCAACAGAAGCATTTCTGAATGTAGAAAAACGAAGGCAACTCGTGTCAAACCCAGTTTCCGGTGCGTGAGAGCAATAAACGACGAAACATTTAAAATAATGGACCGGAAGGAGCGAAACGAGATTACCTGGAGTCAGTGCCCCAGTGCATGGCGTAGATTTTAGCCAGATGTCCCCTCAGTGTCCGTCTAGTGCGCATCTGAATTCGGCCGACCGGGTCGATGTTGGCTGTGATCTGAGCGGGATTAAGACGAGAGTGAATTCGTTACATGCATGTCCGACTTTAAATATACTACTTTATTATGAGTGTTTTACCTGTGACAGAGTCGCATCTGCGCATGCTTTCCTGGCATCCTAGCGAAAGAAAGAAAGAAACATTTTTAGACTGCAACACCAACTATTATGCCATCAAAACCATACAAATCCACAGGATAAATGTCATATTTATTTTTACCTTGCATAATAACTGGCAGGAGTAAAAGTAAAAAAATAATAATAATTCTTTGAGGACACTTACTCTGATCTGGTTCTTGAGCTGCTCAGCCTCCTGGCGTAGCTGATCCAGTTCACTCATTTTCCTCTTCTAGTGGTCTCCTTCACTCCACGGCGTAGACTCTAATCTGGAAGAGGCGACAAGAACAAACTTGTGTAAAGTCTTCAACCTTAGACTTCAAACAATAACCATTTTATCCTTTTTTCCCCCCCAGATGTCAACACAAGCGAACTTCACCTACAGCTAGTAAATACAAGAAATAAACATTTTCCCTCCGAAACATCTGGACACATCTCTGCTAAGACGTTGGACCCCAATGAAGTAAAGCTTCACCACGGTGTGAAGCTCAAATGTTATCAACCAAGTGACACCAGGATACCGTTTTTTCGGGAGACGAAAAGAAACCTGCGTCGGACGAGCGGAGGAGACGAGTGAAGACGCCGACACTGCTCAGGCCTCTTGCCTCCAATGTCATTGCCGTAATCCCGGGACACAGTTGATTCAGCTCCTCCAGCCAAATCCGGTTAAGACAAAACCTGCTGATGATCCTCAAAGCAGTGGCTATCCCGCTGACCCCAATCCTTTGGTTAACACCTTCACTTTCAACAAGTGAAAACTATTTCCATTCAAGTCAAACAAAAAAAAACAGGAAATACTTCTTCACAAGTCAGTCATAGTTTCACATTATACATGGAATGACCCTCTTTATAACTTATTTGGTTTGGTTAAACTAAACTTATTAACCAGATCCAACAGAAAATTAAACTATCAAACTATACATCCACTTACGCCTAAATCCACAGAGGTTTTTGGACGTTCAACGAGCTAAAAACACGTCACTATATTGCTTACCTTGCCGTTTGTGTCCAGAGAAAAAGGGAAGTGAATGTCAGCACCTACGGCGCCAAATATCTAGCGTCTCAACCGCTCACTGATTGGACGGCTTCGCTCGACATGTCTGCACCTCAGCGAGGGCCTATTAGTCGGCTTATCCGAGACTAAAATTGTCCAGCTATAAGACACTGCAAATAATATCATTGTTAAGGGTATTGTATAACAACTGACTCACGAGCGAGGGAAATAAAAAGATAATTCTCCCGTTAATCATAACCAGAACATAATACGCGCGAATATTGAACCGATCAATATTGACTGGGGGCTTCGCTCTGTATTTACAAGCAACAGATTTAAGCCGTGTTTGGACTTAACGTACAAAAAAAACTTTATAGTTAAGGCGGAGTGCGCTGAAGTTGAACTGGTTTTACAAGTCGCAGAGCAGCCACAATATGACCGTCAACCCTGCACGCAGGAATGTTCACACTTGTTGACCCAGTAATGTTTTTGCTGAACAGCTCTCGCTCATGCGGCCCATTACTCTCCTTGTGACCGACCATAAACGCTCTGCCGAGATATGTTAACAACCATTATTCCCCGATCGTACGGAACGCCGTCGACTAGTAAGTAGTCTTGTCGAGGAGAATCACTACGGGGATTGAATCGTTTAACTACACGGTTCAACTTCTAGGGTTATTTCTTGGACGCATCCGAGTTGTGTGTCCAACAATCCCTTTTCTCAGATTTAAAACCAGATGAAAAAAAAAATGGCAGCTTTCACAGGCAGAGAAAAGGTGGGCGTTCAATGTGCTATTGAATAATATTAGCATTAGTAGCATGAATCAGAGGGCTCTTTCCTGCTGGTGGGAGTGTTGAAAAACGATGGCAGCCCCACAGAAAAAAAAAAAAGCTTCGACTTTGCAGCCTTCTTCCTCCCTCCCTCTCGCTCGCTCGGCTTGCTATTTTTAGAGAGATGGTGGGGGAGGAGGAGAATGGAGGAGGGAGGAAAGCAGACATTTTCCAGCCACTCCTATCAGCTGCAACATCTCAAGCACAACGCAGTGACAAGGAGAGGAAGTGTGACTTGACCACACACTCGAGCGCACAAAACGCAGCATTCCTTCCTTTTCGGCAAAGACACGACGACTCCAACGAGAATAAAAAAATACATTAAAATAAGTGATCAACTCTGGTTTAGACTTAAATATCTTTATTTCTTCATAAGGAAACAGAAGAAATAAAAACACACAGTGTTTGCATCTTGGACACAAATTAGGTGGAGGACATGGGACCTCACGATTATGACATAAGGAACGGAGAAGACGAGGAGATGTCCTAGTGCGCAAGAGGATCGAGGCACCGGAGCGACGGGAGGACAGAGCCAGATTAAACTAATGAGAGTGAACAAGCAGAGGACAATAGGGAGGCGAGCGACTAATTAGCCCCTTGGTAAAGTGGAGCGAGGAGCACCGGGCTCGCCAGTCGTCAAGATGGAAGATCACAGGCACGTTTTGTTTTTTTTTGGTCAACACCGTCGTCGTTCGGAATAACATTCGACTCCATTGTGCTTAAGGCACACGTCAATAACGATCTCGGCACAACTGCTGACCCCTTATGCAAGAACTCCCGACTCAAAACATGTACAGGACACAAGGAGAGTTTTTTATTGTGTAGCTTTGTTTCACAATTTTATTTTAATCCGACGATATTTAAACATAAGCTCTCCTGTTTCCAGATCCAACAATGTTTATTTGACCTCAATATGCCCTTAAGCTACACGCAACATTACAACATACATGTTTCAATTTTAGGCCTTTTTTGGACAATGAAAACATGAAAGCATCAGAAGAATCATTTTTGAATCCTGAAATAAATAAAACCCTCGAGAGAAACTTACAAGAACTCCAGGAGCCATGTTTCCACTGGCCTTCGATAGTGAGCCGAGGGTGGTGTCGGTTTACAATATCCTCTTTTGAAATCAACACGTGCCAAACAAGTGTAAAAGAACGGTCGCATGACAACTGATTTGGTTATGTGGTGAGAGGGTTGAGCAGAAGTATATGTTTACTCGAGCGGTAAAACTCTTGTCGACAGGCATGGTAGCAGAAGCCTGTCAACAAAACTATATACGTATATATATAGATAACTCACTTTTTCTTTCTTAATGATCTAAAAAACAAACCTGGCACTACAACACAATGTAGTTTTATGTAGTATTACAATGTAGTATACAATTTAATTATTTATGCATGTTGAAAAAAAACTTGGGGATTCATCACCCTATACTAGAAAAACAATGAAAGGTCATACAAATATATTGCAAAAGTCCACAGCTAAAAAATGACAAAGTAAGATTCTGGTAACAACGGGAGAATAAAACTCAGGAATGCAGCGAGTCTTGGAGGGCTTGTGGTAAAAGCTCAGCGGCCAAGTTGGACTGAGTGGAGGATTTCTGGAATTCTTCTTGAATTATGAAAGTTATTTTCTTAATGTGATTGAATGATTTTATATAAAAAAGGCTATTTTCTTTTTAAGAAACATTCTAGAATACAAAATATCTCACCTGTTATCAGAAAAGTAGGGGGGGGGGACAGTTAGTATTGTTTTAGTTCTACTTTAATACTTTTAAAAAGCATTTTAACCCAGTGTTATCTCAGGGTCAAGGTGACCGTAAGGCCCCAAAACAAATGTGTTTGTGGTATCCCTTGTGTCGTCGTCTCTGGGTTGAGGTGAACAACCTCCATGGCTTCCAGAAAGACATATGCAGTGGTGGAGGTCGTTCACCTTGAACCAGAGGCAACAAAAGGGGATACCACAAACACATTGTTTTCTGACCTTTGGGTCACCTTGACCCTGAGACAATACACGGGTTAAACCCAAAAAACGGTGTTGTTATACTTTGTACAATGTAAGGATTCGTACAATGCATTTAGATACACTTGTTTAACCAGGGAGGTATTTAAAAACTGCACTGGACCAGAAAATGTCAAGTGGAACATACAGGATGTGCTAAAACAATATTACATCAATAGTGCTGGACTGCACTCGCTGTAGCGAACTTAAAAACAAACATGTCTGATGAAGATACAAGATAACCTGTTCAGTCTTATATGATCCTGCAAAATCTAAAAAAAAAAAAAAGAGATGTTGAAATATCCTCTTTTTCAAGCAAGACAACAAACTGAATATACCATGAATGCATCTGTAAACTCAAGCTGCAGTAGTGGCATGAATTATTAACAATCCTGCCTCTACACCAGCTGCTGTACTCGTACCAGTAACCTGCCCAACGGTTTCAACCACCGAAGATACACTCTTGAACAAGGGTTTTATGATTGTCAAACAAATGGCTATAATAAAACAAAGATGCATCGCAGCCAATACTTTGATCAAGAAACTTCTCTGAGCAGGCATTTCCTTTCGCGGGGTGTTTCCCTTCTCTTTTCTCCCTTTTGTCTAAACATATAGCGGATATGGTGACAGTACGAGTACTTTAGAAATACGCTTCGTTACCTTGCCTAACCCAACCACATCGACATAGAAATACGTTAAAAAAAAAAAGCCTCCATATTGCTTGTATGTAAAGTCCATCTTGTATTGAAGCCTAACATCGCGAGCTCTTACGGTGTAGACAGTAGACTGTGAGCGTTCTGGAAGAGCTTGAAGTATTACCCAGAGTACCTCAACATTTGCCATTTATTTGAACATTGTGAGAGGTGTTGTAAAAAATACAAGACACGGTCACATAATCATATACTGTATATCGCTGACGAATACATAAAATATCGCAGATGTCGTATTATCATCATCGTGGGCCAAATATCGCCACGGTATCGTAACTATGACTTCAATAGCGGATTGTTCGGGGCCCGGGTTAACAACGATCGCCATTGGTGCCGACAACTTAGAGGGTAACAAAGGAAATTGGGCTACTGTGGGTTGAAGTCGAAGGAGATCAAATCGTGAGTTATCTACATTGTTACACCCTTAATAAAAGTCATCTTTTAAATCCCAAAACTAACAAAATGAAGTGACATATATTGAAGCAAATTGAAAACAAAATGATCTCACATGTAAATCAAGGAAAATTAACAGATATTCCTTAGTTTTTCAATTAGAAAGACTATAGAAGAAGATAAGTTTCCTCCCATGAGTTGATATAACCTCCACTAGAAGATCATCACTGAGCATTGGTGGATCATCCAGTATTTATTATCCATATTCATCTTCAAAAACAGAAGAAATTAAGCGCACACCCACCACACAAAACTTTCCGCACGGGTCGACCTTTGTTTGATCACAAGCAGGGGAAGGGGTGACCCACTGATATTGGTTTTGCTTCTTCCTTTCTTCACAAGTGGAGACCGTTTTACTTACAAAGGGAACTAGGCGTTTATTGTGTTAGTTTGCTCTACTTCCTCTAAATGTATACCAGTAGTCGTGTCGCAGCGATGACAAAAATAGAGCTCCAAGCAGACAAGCTTCCACTGGACAAGGACGGAGAAAGTCGCAGCTCAGATGGATATGAGATGCAGCCCGTGTGACAAGCCACATGGACTGTGGGCAGTAAAATGAAGGCATACACAAAACATCTTAAAGCTCCTCTTTCTGCACACAAATGTGCATCCAAGTATGGATAAAATAGCTTTTAAGGGGAGCCGGCCATCGGGTTTTAAAGTCGAATCCTTCTACTTTCACATTCTTGCAACATTTATTAAGCATCCATTTTTCAACCAGTTTCACTATCCACTTGAAACCAACATCCACAATGAGGGCAAACAAAACTACAGGACGTTCCACCAGTCGACCAGAAATATTGGTACAAATATTTTCTATTATACGGTTACTCCATAAAACAAATGAAGGTATTTTAATGCATTTCATGGATCTTAAGGCAAGCGTATGTTTTAAAACATCTTATTGTACGACGTTCTTATTGAAACATTCTTTTCTCCGATTAATCGTGGGTGGATCAGTGAGTGATGGGTTGGGGAGGGATGGGGGTCCATCTAAGTGCTTGTGGGAAGTAATGCGTGGCCAAATGCAGCTTAAACACAACCAGGTCAGAGAGTTGGATGGAACAAGGGGGCTAGTGATGCGCATCAAAAGGACAGAAGAAGATGGCTCAAAGACATATCTTAAAAGCTCGATCTAATGCGGCTCACTTTGTCAGTGAAGCTCAGAGGACAAAGCTATGTGGCTCTGGAAACTTAAGGCAGGCACAATAGTGAAGGATCTAGTAGTAAAAATAAGACATGAATGTTGACGGATGAAAGATGCTATAATATGATGACTGAGCCATGGTGTTATTCTCAAATCTCTACAGTTCCTAACACAGTTCTGTTCCAAAATATGTCCTTAAAATCAACATCAATATTTGTATTCTCTTGTGCGTAGGCACCACTAGCGAGTACAATTTACTCTATTTGCTACTGAATATGTTCCCCTGCCTCGTGAGGGCACACGCCAGAGACGGAGGAAAAACAATGTCACATGATGTTCGTTTCCCAGCAGTTCATGAAAAAGAGTTTACTTGTCGTCGTTTATTGACATGTTTTAGCCTTTAATTTGACTAAAGAAACTTGGATCATTGTTGAGATCTTCAGGGAACTTGATCAGGAACTTCTTATACATCCATTTTGTTAATAGAAAAATGTTGATGTTTACTTTCATGATAGCAAATATCTATATCAAATGTGTTTGTTTGTTTTTGCAGAGTTCTGCCAAAACCTAATCATGACTATACTTGTTTTCTCACCCCATACTATAAGTGACATCTACTGTGTATAAATGTTATTTTCAAAGCCTAGACATTAAAATTCAGAGTCATTTGTCTTTTTGTAATTCCCTGCTCCAATCAAAAGACTAAAGAATTTTGGGAAGACAATCTAGGATTTAGCATGTAACTTATTTTTTTTCTAAGGTTTATTTTCTTTTGCATTATTCACTGAACACAGTATGACCAACACAATACAATCAACATATAAACCATTCTCCATGTTGTGATGAAAGGAGATAAATTGATGCAAAATCAAAAATGAATAATACATATTTGTTCAACTATTAAATTGTAAAAGGAAAACCTTCAGTAAGTCATCAAAGATGATGTAAATACTTTAAAGAAGTATAAAAATATATACATCTAGCTTGATAACCTAAATATGCAACCGTTTTATTTGGCAGAGCCATTATGTATCTGGCTTATATGGAGTTAAACTCTCAAACACAGCGGCAGAGATGTCCACTGGAGCTCGGCTCGCTTGACATACTGGTGGTTGTAATTGCCATGTGCTACTTGGGACCAATTTTTTTTTTCTCATTCCAAAATAGGTCAATTTACACACTTCTTTGGCACTAAAGGCGCTTTGTCGGTGTCCATAGTGCTAATGCTGCTGTATTATATAGCAGCTATTTGGTTCAACTTTTTTTTTTTCTTCAACAGATACTTATGTGAATGAAAATTAACAAACGTTTCACTGTATATTTGTCTTACGGTCAATTACCGAAGAGACTTGGGTTATAAAGCGGCACTTATTTTATTGAATAATAAATCCATGGAAACCAACTTTATCATGCCAGTTAACATTCTACATGGTTTAAAATAAACAATTTCACCTTCTTAGAAATCTTTAACCCCAGACAGCAAGACGTTTTTCAAGAATGGAGCTTAATATAAAAACAAACAAAAGCAAAGCTAATAGGCAACAAACTACATAAATGTAATCAAGTAAGTTAAGTTTAAATTCTTTAACCCTTGTGCATTTGTTTCCTTCGAGTCGAGACAAAGACTGATCTTTGCTATATTTACACACTATATACACATAGAATGGAATGTATACCAGCAGTGCATATTAATATCTTGCTACAGAAAACGGTTTATCATCACATTGCTATAAAAATGAATAATAAAATATCCAAACATCAGTTCTGTGAATGGGCAGGGACGAGGATAAGCCTTGAATGGCCACTTGAGTAATACAAATATGAGCGTGGTTGACTCGACGTTGACCAACAAGCGTCTTTCACTGCGACCAAGAAGAGTATCTTTGTGGGTCTTACAAAGGAAAGCTGAATTGGAAATCAAAAGCCTTCAGGGTCAATAACCCATTTTGCTCCATTGAAAGTGGAGCAGAATCCCCGGGCAACCATGAGTGTGCACGATCTGACACACTTCTGATCATATCCGTCTTCAGGAAAGGCCACTGAAATGTTGTTTGTCCATCGCTGGGAATCATTTATTATTTAATTCATTTAGTCAACGTCTAACAGAAACCACTACCTTCTCGTTTGAACACTAACTAATGGAGAGAACCAGGTCTTGCGAAGAAAAAAAAAAAAGGGTGACATCTTTCACGGCCCATGTAGGCTTTTCTTGTCATCAACCTTCTCCGTTTGGTTACTAATCTGGAGGCAGCGAACTCTTAGGCGAGAAGTATAAATAAAGTAACAGTTCAAGTCGTGGGTGCTGACAGGTCAACTATTTAGCCAAAGCAGACTTCTTGAGAAACGGCAGCAGAACCTTTTCTGGCTCCATGTCACCATTAGCATCTCGCAGTAACCAAACGTGAAATGTCCAACGTGAAGAGTATTCAAAGGGTACAGGACCACGGCGAGGTTCTTTGAACTAAATCGTTTATGACGGATAAATGGAATATAGTGTTCTCTTGCATACGTACAACACTTTCTATTCATCTTCATTTCATCCTAAGGGCTCTGGGTGTACACAATTTAAGATGTATTATTAGATCCTAAAGCATATCAAGTTGTTTTGGCACAACAATTCTTTTTTTGTTTTTGGGTACAATTTTGCACCGAGTTACATAAATAAAGACAGTTTCACTCTTTCACAGAGAAGCAATGGGAAAGAAATGACATGCCAAACTTTATTATCATTTTAGTATTCAAGGCTCCACCTAAATAAATGCCCTCACAAAACCCTTTTAGGATGTCGTGCATAGTTGGCATTTTACAGCCGGTCTGTTGAGTTTGTATATAACACTTCCTCGATGTTGGATTTAACTGCACCAAACAAGAAGATGGTTTTGTCATATGGTGAACAAAACCAAAACTGTTGTGCTGCTCGACTAATGCTGGCCAATGAAAAGAACACAAATCTAACAATCCATGTTAATACATCCAAGAGTTTCCAACACGGATTCATCTGGAGCAAGTAGAAGTTGTTTCCAAAAATGGTGAAATATGTGGCAGGTATTGAAACACCACAAACATCGAAACGTCCGTCTTTTACCAACTCCTTCCAACAGTGTGTGCAAACAAGGACCCGATTCATAAGGTTCCTCTCCAAGTCGTCTTTGGTTATATTGTTGTTCACATGTTCCAGAGCGTGTCGATCAATAAGAGCCTCAAGATAAAACAAAACAACAGCAAGCGTGAGATGAATAAGTATGGAAAATGTAGTCGTTGACCTTTTACTACACAATAATAATTGATTCCAACTACTGAAACTTTACAATAAATAGTAGAGAAGTACACCTAAGAACGTTGTTGAAGTCTATTTCACGCCATCAGTCACCGACAAGTTTCGGTGAGCACTAAAAGTACAATTTACACTTTGATGTAAATCACACAGAACCTCAAGGTTCCTTTGGATCATTTGGTTAAGATTTAAGTTTTTTTTTAAAGACCACTGTGTTCTTAGAAAGGTGCTGCTGGGTGAAGAGCTGTAAATTTATCGGAGACCAAAACCACATTTGATTACAATTTTCTGACCAAAAGAAAACCAGCCAGATCTGGCAAAACAAATTCAATTATGGCATCACACCATTATAGTTCAGTGTCAACCAAAAGAAAAATGATTTGACTTCCAAGAACTGTAGTAATGAATAAATACATTCTCAAAGTAAACAATATCCTGTGTACAATAGAGAGGAATATAATACTCAGTTTCAATAATTCCCAGGAACAACCATAACATAAAGACCAAATAAATCTAAGAAGTTCATCAAGAACTTAATGTTGTCAGCCGTTTGAGAACAATCTTAAGAACAATCTAAAACGCTTGTATCCAAAAAACCTCACCAAATTCAGCAATCACATACATGTTTACTCTCCTTTTGAGTGATTGAAAAAAAGGCAGAAACATCTATGATCCAAGATGAACGGCCACCATTTTAATGATGGCCAAAAGGTCAAAAAATTTAAGAAAATGGATAAGGTCTTAAACCCTTTTTTTGTTGTAAAAAAAGAGATTTAAAAACTGGTTAAATGAAAATGGCTAACAGCACGATCACCTGCAATGGATTGGCACCCCAACTAAAGTACTTAAATGCAGCCTCATACACAACTTTGTGTACCAATACACACAAACAGCACACGGGTCTGCTTTCATTTCACGTGTGCGTCAATGGACACCCGTGACCCCAGAGTGCAGCGGTCATCAACACGGGGTCAAAATGTAGAGCCACATGCGATACAATCTTCTGACTTCATGGCCGACGGGAAGCGTAGGATTTTTAACCATGATTTGTTTTATTGATTTCCTGCCGCCTGTAAAACCTATAATGGACAAATCAAGTAGCGCACGTAGCGACTTTAAAACTGATTCAATTCATTAAGTCAACCTAAAAATATTTATGTTTATACGTTTAAAGTGCAGATGATAATTCGAGGAATTACCATGGTCATGCTTCGAGTAGTTTTACTTCTGTGACCAATATTATTATGTATACATTTACTTTTTGACAATGTCGTAAACTATAAATTAAACCCAATAATTGTAAAGATTAAGACGTTTGTCTCGGGGGGGGAAAAGGCTGTTGTACTTTCTTGTGAGATTAATTTTATATTATATATAAACATTTTCGTTTTTTCCCTAATCCATGCGTTTCTATTGGTGATAAGAGTCGCCAAAACATTTAAAAGGAATATTCCGCGCATAACCAACTTCAATTACCTCAAAGCTCAACCCAGAAGCCAAAGCTTTATAATCCAGATGTGCTAAACCCACAGACTAAGATGTAATCCCATTTACATTCTGCATTTATGGATTACGAAACGTCCAACATTAGCCGGATAATAAAAAAAATCCCTCTTTGCAAAACAACAACATAGGTCAGTGGTTACATTTTTGAAAATGCGTTAATCAACCGGAGTGAACACTGGTCCATTGAAAGTGGAGCGACTCGTACGGGCTTTTCAGAGACATTAATCTCCGAGCATCGATATAATACTCAGAAATGTACGCTGGTTCCCGAGTGACTGTCATGGTGGCGACGTTTTCTCACCGTCGATCGGTTGTAAAGAATTACGCTGCAGACATTACTTGAAATAAAAAGGTTACAAAAAATTAATTTGTATACGACGACAGAGGCTTAAAAATACGATGTAATCCTTCAGGGTTCACAGTCTAGAGAAGTACAACCGCCCTGCCCCACACCACGATGTCCTACATCTGCTCCTCCACACGCCTTCATCCCTTTCCTGAACACATCCCGTTTACACAAGCTCGAACGTACGTCGATCTCATTTGGTTTATGGTTCCCACGACAGGTAAACGCGGCCTGCCAAGCCTAAGCCCGTCCGATGCTGGGCAGATGTCTCTCGCAAGTCTGAGAAAAGGCGGTGATGAAAAAAAAGGCTTTGAACGCCATCTTGTTCATTGCAGCTGCTTGGGGCCTGAATACAGGAACCCATTCATTCGAGGAGGCAGCAGCAGCAGCAGCAGGGAGGGGGCATTCTGGCGAAAATCAACACACACAAATAGTTCCAACAATCCTTTTTTTAAATGTCAATTATTGTCGAGGAGCAGATCTCTACTTTAATGCAGAAGCACCATCTGCATGACACATTGTCATCGTGATTACATGTCAAACTACTTTTGAAACTTGCTTAAAAAAAAACCCCAACAACACACACTGGAATAACAAAAAAGAAGAGTGTTAGTTGTGCGCTTGTTGTGGCTGTTGAGCTGGTCAGTGTTGGCTGCTAACATCTCAAGACCTGGGACCGAGATAACCAGATTGACTAAATCCAATTAGAGGAATCTCGTTTTTTTTACAGCTTTAATTAAAGCAACGCTTGACTGTCTGCCAAGGTTGAGAACAGAAGTGATGTCGGTAAATCCAACTACACTTCACCGTGTACATTATACATAATGCTGTCAAATGACTTCGCTAGCATGAGTCAGTTATAACAATAGAGAAATAACTTTTTGGGGAAAGTAAATAACACAACCTACAAGTCCACACATAGTTGGTTAGCTATTATAGGATAGATTTTAGGAAAACAGTTTCATAGTGGACCAATTGTCATTAAAATGATTGACCAAAGATTTACATTACTATAGCATCCTAAAATGTTCATATTATATTTTAAAAAATAATGAAAGAGTGTTATATTATTTTGTTTTCTAATTTCATCATTGTGATATATAATGCATCAGATTTGTATACTGTTGTATATATTTTATATGCAAGATTGTTCTTCTTTTTTAAATCAAATTGTATTTTATTTTAGCTGCCCGTTATTACATAGCCTTTTATTTAATTTTCATTTTGTATCCTGTTTATATTATAGATCCAAGATTTTCCATTTTATTTGTGCCTCCTAGAATTCTTCGTTTATCTCAGATCTTTAACTCATTTCATTTATTTTGTCTCCTGTTGATATTTTAATATCCATCAGATGTGTATCTTATTGTATTTAAACTTCGTGTTAATGTTTTATATCTCAAGCTTTTTTTATGTCATGTTAACATTTTATCTCGCATTTTTTTAACCTCTATTTAATATAATCAGATTATTTGTATTGTATTCAAGTATCCTGTTATTATTTTACATATTTTGTTTTTAAAGATTATATTCGATTAAGTATTGTGTTCATACAAGCTTTCGCCCCTCACATTAACATGTTATCTCAGATCTTATTTACCTATTAATATTGTATATATATAATTTGTCATCTTGTTGTATTCAAGTATCATATTTACATGTTATTGTCCTTCCTCCATTTTAACCTGACGTTAACATTTCACTTTCACCATTATATATATATTTTTTTAACATTTACACCAGCCTTTTTACTCTTGCCTCCTTCGCACACATCGATACGTGTTTTTTTTAACGGATCCTGCTTAAAAAACGTGATCTCCTCCCCGTGAGATCGATAAGAATATAAATAAATAACTGTATCGGCTCCAGAGTGTTGGGCTGCGGCCGCCGCTGCTGCTAACTGGCTCGGCTAACTGGCTAGGAAGAGTGGGGGTGGTGATGTCTGTTGGCGGAGAGTAGCCATTTTTAGACTCCGATCGTTGTCATTTCTGCACTGGATGCTTCCACAAATCTCCCCTCTTTTTCTTAAAAGACCACCACCAACAAGACGACACACAAGCTCCTGTGAGCACAAATATAAATACAAGTGATATATATTAAAAAATATGAACTAGCTTTGTTGTATTTAAAGAAAAGGGGGAAAATTAGCTCATCGTGATGTGAAATGGGGGCCCAGTGAACCAACGAATCCAGTTATTGGATAATAAGACAAAAAAACGCCATTTTATAACACGAATAACACAATATATATATTAATAGTATTGATATAGTTTAAGAGTTTAGTTATATAAAAAAAAATAGGCCGGACGTTAGCCAAGTCATGCTAATTAACCATTGCGGGTTTTTTTTTAAGCTAAACACACAATAAATAAATATTGTCGTGTTTATTTGTTGTTTCTTCAACACTAACCAGTCACTAACCACCCACTGTCACCAGCTAGTTAGAACTAACTAACTAACACAACGCATTTAACCCCTCTTTTTGGGTTCGGGGCTAGCTTAACCGCACAACAACGCCTTTGCGTTTCTCCCCCCCCTCCTCCACCTCCTCCTCCACCCCGACACAAAAACATGTTATTTAGTGATAAAAATACAAAATAACTTACCACGCGTTCAGTGTCTGTTGTTTAAATCACATTGACTGGAAAAAAGGAGCGGAAATTTAAAAAGCTTCTTCTCGGCTTCGGGGACTGAGCTAGATTAGCTACCGAGGAGCGGCACTCCCCAGTTTTTTTGACCCGCCGAGGGGGGGGAGAAGCACCGGCACAGAGGAGGCGAGGAGAGGCGGCGTTCACCCGAAGAAACAAGAGTCCAACCGCGCTTCTATCAAGGCGAAAAAAAAACCTCCCGACTGCGGATAACACCCCAAAAAAACCAAAAACAAGTCCCTTTCTCGTCGTTCCCTCCGTCCCTCTTTTTTGGTCTTCCTTCACGCCAGAATCTCAGCGGCTTCTTCTTCCTGCGGCCATCAAACAGCAGAGATGGGCGCGGTAAACCCTGCACTCAGGTCTGGGAAACCCCACGTCGTGCGCACGCTCGCGTCGCGTCACCACGCAACGGTGGTGGTCGAGCGACCACTTTTTTTTGTTTTTATCTCCTTCCAAGGAAGAAAATAGTGCCATCTTTGGTGAGTCGCGTTCACCTGCTGCTCAAACACAAGGCGTGATTTCGTTTGGAGAGCAAATACGTGTGTGTTTGTCGTGTTCAAATACAACATTGTTTATTTAAATCTTTTTGTTTAAGTCTTTAAACTTAACAAGTAAGTAAGTAAGTCATTTTTATTTGTATAGCGCTTTTCTAGACCAGGGTCACAAAGCGCTTAAACAATCAAAACAATATTCAATAAAGTATATACTTTAAAGATCAAGATACAACTGATAAAACAACAGGAGTTCTAGAAAATCAAGGAAAAGCCTGAACAAATAAAAACATCTTAAGATATTTCTTGAAGTATTTGTTACCAATGTCTGCTGACGGCCAAACAACGTTTCTATTTACTGACCCTAACAGGAAGAGTTCGATGATGTCTCTCTGATAACATATTACTAGAAGTATCTTTATAACTGTTTATTCTTTATCTTAAACAACTTAACTATCAGGAGAGTCAGATTAAAATAAATTACTTTTCCCAAAGATACGGCATCGATATTATAGCATATAAATCATACTTCTTAAGGTTAATATTTCAATAAAGTGTTTATAAAATGGGATAATCTATTAAGTAGCCCATAAATATTTACAGTGTTTGTTCATTTTTGTGTCACAATTAAACTACCGGAAACTAGATGGCAGCCGTCATTACGCAGCGAGATCCCGGCGATGACTGAGGACTAGAGGATACAGTCGACACTCGAAATGGACATATTGGTTTCAAAACAAATGAAAGCAGTTACGACTTTGTCAAAAGTCATGTGTCCTGATCCGTTATTGTATGTAAAGCACTTTATTTATGATTATTTTTTTTTATTTTCATCAAAGTTGTTTTATGGTTTATATTAAAAAAAATTGTGTACATTAAAATATATTTTTAAATTTACAATTATCATTATAATATTTATAACATTAGTTTATTTTTGTGTCGCAATTAAACTACCGGAAACTAGATGGCAGCCGTCATTACGCAGCTGTACTTACAGCGAGATCCCGGTGATGACTGAGGACAAGAGGATACAGTCGACTCTCGAAATGGACATATTGGTTTCAAAACAAATGAAAGCAGTTACAGCACTTAATTGATTATTATTATTTATATATATTTTATTCATATTTTATTTTCATCAAAGTTGTTTTATGGTTTATATTTTAAAAAGTGTATACATTAAAACATATTTTTTAATTAACATGCAAATATTTACAGCGTTTGTTAATTTTTTGTGTCGCAATTAAACTACCGGAAACTAGATGGCAGCCGTCATCACGCAGCTGTAGTTACAGCGAGATCCCGCTGATGACTGAGCATGAGAGGATACAGATGACTCTCGAAATGGACATATATTAACGCCGTGTTCACTTGTGTGTGGAAATTAGGAGTCGTTACACCCGCAGCAGCTAAAAGAAAATTGACATCCTGCGAGAACCTGGCGGAGGAGAGGATGCAGTGGACTCCAGCAACTTTTGGTTTCAAGACAAATTAAAGCAGTTTCACAGCATTTGTTAATTTTTGTGTTGCAATTAAACCTCCGGCCACTAGATGACAGCAGTCTTTTAGTCTTCTGCAGCTAAAGGAACTAAATCCTGCCGATTACTGAGGACGAGAGGATACAGTCGACTCCAGCAGCTTTTAGAGCGGATGTTTGGCCGTATTTTGGTTTCAAAACAAATGAAAGCAGTTACGACTTTGTTAAGAGTCATGTGGTCTGTAAGTACTCGACAATACTACACATATATACTTGTTACTACAGTACAGCATCACGTTTTGCGTGTTTTTTTTTGTTTTGAAAAATATCTACAGGATATTTAAGACATTGCAGCTAAATTAAGTCAATGGTTTCTCTTTAAAAAAATAATAAATAATGTTGTTTTCAAACACACACTCAGAAAAAAATTATATAATTGTATTTACATGTGATTAAGTAAAAAGCAGAAGTATTTAATCATTGGTTAACACAGCCATACTGTATGTTTAGGTCCGAAAACTGTCATATGTTTGGACAACAGTTCCACTTTACAAAATAAGGTTAATCCTTTAAACTCCTGGTTATGATCTATAGATGGCGATAGTACCTTATATTGACAATGTCTTAACCAAAGTTTAATCACTGATAAAACACACAAATATATTCCTGACTTCCCTTCACCTCTGAGCTGCCGACTTATTTGGTTACAGTTAAATTCTGCAAGAGCGAACCGTAAGTAAAATCAGCGCGACAGTTCATTGGAACTCATATTTGCAAACCAGCCTCACATTTGCATCCAAGTGAACCACATTTGTTGCTTTGATCGGACGCTGCTGTGTTTTCTTCAACAAGACATGAACCTTAGTTAAAGGACTAAACATCTGTTTGATGGGACAACATTTTAATTAAATTTAATTAAATAAAAAGCTGATTCATGTTAAATTGGTAAAAAAATGATTAAATATTTAAGACATTCTACTTAAATTGAGGGTTGAGCCAGTACTTGGGTCACTTAGGTCAGTCTGTCAAACTGAGCCTGAGATACCTGGGTGTTGTATTTGATAAAGACACGTCTCTTGTTCGACACTGCAGAAAACTGACCAGAAACAGTTTCATTCAACTGAGAAAAATCTCTTAACTTAGAAAAATGTCTCGCCTGCAGTTAATACAAAACGCTACAGCAAGAATTCTGAGCTGCTCTAGTAGAAGAACTCACATTTCCCCGATCCTTAAAACTCTTCACTGGCTGCCAGTTTCTTTCAGGATCCATATTAAAATACTGGTTCTTACTTTCCTGATGTATTCAGGTAGTAGATTGGAAGTTTAAGTAGTATCTTATGGTCCGTATTAAAGCTTTATTGTTTTCCAGTGTAGACAACAAGAACCCTCACGCTCTCGTCGAAACAACTCTGTGGGGATGGACTTCCTGCGCCAGTGTTTGTGGGTGGAGTGAAGACTCCATCATTATCGGCAGTCGTCTAGGTAGAGTGCTCAGAGGAGGGGTTAACGCTCTGCGGGGTTAATGTGTTACTTGGAGACATGGAACACTTTGTGGTCTCGTGGGAAAGTAAAGAGTGCGGGTCACGGGTCCGACGGGGGAACACAACATCACCTGCTAGGGTGGAGTTCCTGCCAGACTCCAGAGAGTCGCTTCAGATTTCAGGAAAACAAGCAAAAATCATCCCTAAAAAATTCAACTGTTGACATTCATGTCATCTTTGTAGGTTTTACTGGATCGATTTTATAAATTCAATTATACGGCCGGTGTTTTTAAGATAATGACGTCCTAAGATACATCTGTAAAAGATCAAATCAAATAATAATAATAAAATATATCTATATAAATTCATATACATAGAAATGTGTTGCCACAGTGACTGAACATGTATATGTTGAATTTAAAAGGCTTCAAATAAAACATATTTTATATAAAACATTTATTTTTGAATTATTGGAAATTAAACTGATTAATTCAATTTAAAACAAATAAATAAACTAAACCCTTTAATAAACTAATTATTGAAATCAAGTATTCAATTAAAACACATTAATTATTTCAATATAGCAATTATTGAATTAATTTTACTAATAAAAACACATTCAACCTTCAAATATACAAATTATTGAATTAAAATATATGTTTTAAACGAAAATTCAACCCAGTAATAAACATTATTATTGCATTGTATTATTCAATAAAAAAACATTTAACCTTTCATGTAGAAATGAATGAATTAAATTATACAATAAAAACTATTTCAACCTTTCAATATAAATAGTTTAATTAAAATATACTTTTTAAACGAATTCCACCCCCTTATATACAAGTTATTGCATTGTATTATCATTATTATTCAGCATTTTATTATACAAATTACTGAATTAAATTATGCAATAAAAACTATTTCAACCTTTCAACATAAATATTATTTAATTAAATTATTCAATAAAAACAATCTAAACCTTTCAATATAGAAATTAATTAATTAAAATAGTTAATAAAAAACAAATCAGCATTTCATTATACACAATTACTGAATAATAATATAGATAAATAGAATAATAATAAAAACTATTTAAACCTTTCAATATAATATTATTGGATTAAATTATTCAATAAAAACAAACGAAATATTTCAACATAAATATTATTGAGTTAAATGATTCAATAAAAACAAACCAAAATTTTGAATATAGAAATTAATGAATTAAATTACTCAATAAAAAATAATTTCAACCTTTCAATATATGTATTATTCAATAAAAAATGTAACCTTTAAATAAAGGAACAATTGAATTAAGATATAGTCACAGTTTTGTGTTTATCACAGTTTGAAAAAAACTTTTGTGACATTGATTTGCAGACGATTATCAAACACAAGCATCTGACTTGAGAGTAAATCCTCTGCACTCACGTGGTCCTGAGTTTCCACTGGGATTCATCGAGGCCGAGCTAATGCAGGAGAGATTTGGTCTCCCCTGGAAACCCCCCCCCCGCCCCGACCCGTCCCCCCCACCTGCCTTACATACAAGTGTTGTGAAGCAGCTCCGGCTCCTCCGGGGGTTCGACACGACGGCTTCATTTCAATCCAAAAAAGTCATATTGGCTTATTTAATAATTCACGAGAGCAGACGAGCGTCCACGCGGCCCTCCACATAAGTGGCTCGATCCCACCGCATTAGCAACAGATCAGCAATCAGATTATAGAGGGGGGGGAAAAAAAAAGGCAGAAAATAGAAGCGTAAATGTTGGCCATTATCATCTTAGCAGCATTTCATAAAACATGACACGAGGCTAAGCTCGTAATGACCTTCACAGGCAGGTTGTAGTACAGTAATCTGATTTAGCATAATCTCCCTCAATCTGTGATAAATGCTTACGAGCATGTATCTCGGGAAGGGACGTCGGATCCGAGCGGACCGTCGGGGAACGTTTTTCTGGATGGTCATAGGATCGAGGCTGTGTATGTGACATAATTGGGCAATAACTATTTTATTTCTAATGAGAAGTTATTTTAATAACTTCAATATGTATTGAATCACTGATCCATTCAAGCATTATTCAGTCTACAATTATTGCAAAAAATGATTAATTGTCAAACAGTAGCTTAAATGTAACAAATACATTTTTAATACGTTTAAATAATTCGCATTTTTTAAAATAAATTAATTGGAATAATTTCTAGCGACTCATTTGCACCCCCTAATGGAGAGCTTAAGTAACTACAGGAGTATTCCCCGACAACCTTCCTTTATTTTAAAATTGAACGAATTTAACCAAATATATTTACTTATTATCAATTATTAACCGTGCACATTATAACAAATATTGATCAGTGTTTAATCTGAATCAGTTTTAAGGGATGATTTGAATGAACTATTAACACAATTTACCCAAACATTTTATATCGACATGTTGTTTTATTTAAACCGACATGGAGTTCAGTACGCCGACATCAGGGCCATCAGGGTGACGTTATAAACATTTGTCTCTTCCCCCTTTACCGTGAGAGACACGCGCATCTGGACAACATCGTTGGGCTGACGGCACAAACACACAAACACACACGTGTTTAAACAACATTTCTACTTGACGCACGATTATCAGGATTAAATTGTATTAAAACGACACTGGAAGCAGTTATTTGTGTATTATTATATAGTAGGATTACAGTTTTTTGTAACTGAAATGAAATATTAATTTATCACATGATGCAAAAGCGACATAATCCTCACCTTGTATCCCGTCTGTGGCGTCCAGGAGAGGGTGATGGGAACGCTGTACCCGGCCTCCACCGCGCTCCTGAGCGGATGAATGCTGAAGCCGTGCTGCTGGATGGACGCCACGTTCTCCCAGATGAACTCCCCGCTCTTGGTAAAGAAAATCCCCCCCCAAAAAAATGATGAGTTTGCTGGTCAAAAGAAGTCAGGACATGGTCTCGTACCTTCTTGGCCTGAGCGGACTTGATGCAGCCCACCCTCAGCTCTCTGCTGGCCGGCTTGATGGTACCGTCGCTGAAGCTCGCCACCAGCTTCACCAGGAGGATGTTCTTCTCCGTCACCTGTGATCCTGTATTGAACCATAATTTATCACTTACAATATTGTTTTCAATCTGATAAAGACATGTCTCTAGTTCAACACTGCAGAAAACTGACCAGAAACTGTTTCCTTCAACTGAGAAAAATCTCTAAACTTAGGAAAATGTTGTCACAACATGATCTGGAGCTTGTAATCCATGCGTTTGTGTCTTCTTGCCTGGACTATTGCAACAGTCTGTTGTTTTCATGTCTTAACAAGAAGGATCTGTCTCACCTGCAGTTGATTCAGAACTCTGCAGCGAGAATTCTGACCTGCTCTAGTAGAAGAACTCACATTTCTCCGATCCTTAAAACTCTTCACTGGCTTCCAGTTTCTTTCAGGATTAACTTTAAAATTCTGGTTCTTACTTTCAGATCTATTCATGGTCAGACTCCTCCTTACATCAGTGATCTGATCTAGCCTTACACCCCAGCTCGGGCTCTGAGGTCTGTGGATCAGAATCTACTGATGGTTCCTTAACACGGTTCAGGACCAGAAGAGAGAAATCCTTCCAGACTGTTGCTCATAAGGTTTGAAATGATCTTCCTCTCTCTTTGCTCTTGATGGATCTACTGACTCCTTTAAGAAACATCTTAAGACGTTTTTATTTGTTCAGGCTTTTCCTTGATTTTCTGGAACTCCTGTTGTGTTATCAGTTTTATCTTGACCTTTAAAGTATATACTTTATTGAATACTGTTTTGATTGTTTAAGCGCTTTGTGACCCTGGTCTGGAAAAGCGCTATACAAATAAAAATTACTTACTTACTTACTATACGTCTTCAATCAAACATTCACTGTAACATGTCTTTATAATTGTTAAAAATCCATAATCTCTTATCTTAAACTTTGACGAAATTAAATAGTGTGTATTTGCTCCGGTTTTCCTCTCGTCAGAATCACCGAAACCACTTTCAAAAGCGTCGGCTAAATGTGACCCCGTTCGTGGATCCCACAGGTGGGAACCGCGGTAATCACACGCGACGCACACGTCAACTTTAATTAAACACGGGCAGCTCAACACGCCAGCTTGTGTGTCGGTTCTTTATCTCCTTCATTGTGGGTCGACACCACCTGCAAACATTTACCTGGGAGACGATAAGCTCACGACGGTGGATAAACATCAATAAAAAATCCAACTTTAAATGAAGGAAAAAGAAAAATGCTGATGTTGCAAAGCATGATGGGTAGTTACAAGCACAGCAAGAGGTTTTTCCAGTTGCCATGGCAGCCAAACTATTGCTAAATCTTAACATTTTCCTTAAAAGCGTGTATAGATGCGAGGAGAACCGAGGATGTGAAAAAAGGCACCTTTGAGCTGCAGAGGACTGAACAGAATCTCCGGCGGCACCAGCGACTCGACCGGCACCGTCAGCCGGTCCACTCCCTGGATGTACGTGTTCATCGCCGACGCCGCGCCTTTCAGCTTGATCACGCACAGTTTACTCTGGATATAAGAAAACAAAAAAAGTTGATGAAGAAAAACGTCAGGTTGTATTGGGCGGCACACGTTACCCCGTTGGAGAGCTCGATGGTGAGTCTGTCGGAGTAGTTTGCACAGGGATGGTCCGGCTGGAAGGTGATGATGATGCTCTGACCCTCTCCTGCTTCGATGGTTCCCTCCATCGGGATCACACTGAACACACTGCGGCCGCTGTAGTTCTGGGTTCCTGCGGGGACACGAAAATATGTTCTGGTTTTTGGCTTGATGACGGTGGTTTTGATTTAGGATTAAAAACGTATATATTTCCCATACTCTCATTTTTAAAATTATTATTGTTGTTCATTTCTATCTTTTTTTATGTATATATATAATTTGGACTTTTATTTCTATTTTTATATACATGTATATAATTATTAATGATTCATCCTTTTTATCCATTTTATGCTAATGTATTTTTTTATTTTATTAATCAATTTTTACTATTATTTTGATGTCTATATAGCGGGATGCCATCAACAAAGATGTATAAAATAATAAATAAAAAATATAAATCCTTGTTAATAGTAGGATTTTTGACTGAATTTGACACATATTTCATATATTTATTTCATTTAAATGTCCTATTATGGGGAAGATGACCTAAATCTATGTTTATATTTTGTATCTTTTGGATCTTTTTGCACTTTGTTCTTCATTTGGCTGCTCTGTTATGACTGAAAACTTTATTTTCCAAAATAATTAAAGTTATATCTATCCATCTATCATATTGGAGAATTACGGAATTTAGATTCTTATCTCTCAACTATACAAAGTGTATATACTTAGCTTAGCGTTTGATTGGCTATTGATTAGCTAAGATAGCAAATGTAGCATTCAGATAAAAATAGAGTTTACACTTTACATTAAACGTATGGTAAGGTTACACTCAACGGGTTAATCTTTGATCTATGTTCTTTATACTTATATTTCTGTCATTTGTGTTTTTGTTCTTTTATTGCACTTTGTTCTTCTGTTCATGAATCTATCGTTTGAGTTGAGGTGTGCTAGAAAAACAATTTCCTGAAGGAGATCTCCAGTGGGATCAATAAGGTTTATCTATCTATCTATCTAGATCTTACATAACTACCATTTCAATTTCTCAAGGGGCCGCATTATATACCGTAACTGTTAGGGGCCGTCAAGAAAACGAAAGACTTGGCCAACAAAAAAAAAAAAAGAGCGTCGATATATTGGTGGGAAATGTAAAGAAAATACTCAACAACGACAAAAAAAAGGTTCAATTTGCTGTAAGAAAACGTTCTTCATGATCAGTCTAATATTTGTACCTCATGACGGCCGCATAAATACAGTCAAAGGGGCCACATGAGGCCCCCGGGCCGCACGGGTCTGTGATAAATATCTCTGCCACCTTCGATAATTTCACGTCATCTGCTCTCACTTAAAGAGACAGTGTCTCTGTAATAGCTACGTTAGCTCTAAGGAATGGACCTATATTTTTATCTTTACAGAATCTAATTTTTAAAACGATAATACAAAATCAAGGTCCTTTTGATGGTGAGATTTGGAAATAAATATGAATTAACATACTTGGATTAGATTAAATTAACTTTGTTAATCCCTCTGGGAAATTGTTTGTTGTTCCAGCTGGGCAGTTGCAGCAGATGATAGTTTCATAAAAACAATAACAAAAACAAAGTTAAAAAAAAAGAACAAAGTTCAAATCAAAAGAAAATAATACAAAAAAATGAATAAAAAGAACAGTTTTAAGCCATAAAAACAGTGGTCCGGGGCCCAGTAGACACTTGATATTGGCCAACACAGAAAGATCCTGTATTATTTTACTTATTTTGAGGAAAAGAAAAGAAAATGTCGAAGTAATAATCGTCTGTTTCTGCTAGATTGGGACAAAGATTGCTAAATAAACATACCTGTAAATAAGAGAAAACGTCATCTTACCCACGATGGGCTCGACCTGAGTGTCCAGCAGACACGCCACCTTGTCCACCTCCACCTGTTTGCTGCACGTGGCGAGGCTGGAGAGCAGCACTTTGAAATTCGCCGCCACGGAGGAAGTGTTCATCAGCTGCGGGGGAAAAAAAAAAAAAAAAGAGTCGGGGCTTCAACGATTCCAATTACGATAAGGACTCGATGGAGACACCGAGTGGAAGATTTCGAGCGTTACTTTCAGCACGTGGGTGGCGCTCTCTTTCTCCATCACGTAGCCAAAGTCGAGGCGACCTCCAGGGTGGGAGCAGGACACGGCGTGATTCACTCCGTTCCCCAGCAGAGTCACTCCCAGGCTCATCTTTTTGCACCGGATTTCCAGAGTCTCGCAGAACTAGCAAAACAATTTGATTATTTCTGGCCATTTTTTCCTCTTAAATCTGACATATGACTTGGATACGTGGACAACTCTGACCTTGTTCTCCACTGTGGGACAGAAGGCCAGCATCAGAGTCAGTTCTTCTCCAGGTCCGATCTTTCTGAGAGCGTTACGGATCGAAAACGGGCCGTAAAGATCGAGCGAGGACGAACCCAGCTGAGTCAGGAAACAGCAACAACAATTAAACGTGACATAAAAGTACCTCTAAAGAAATCAAATACCTTCAAAGACTCTTTAGATATGTTCCTCACGGTCAGTTTCTTAATCGATTTCTCTCCTGCAAGGAAACGACACACAGATGATGATGCATCATGGGAAAACTCATTTCTGGTCATATCACCCACCGACTGCAACCTGATGAAAGTCGACGACCTCGTGAGACGTGTCGGGCACCACGACCAACAGGGGTCGCACGGCAGGACACTGCAGCCGTAAGAAGAGGGTATTGTGAGGCCTGGGGATAAAAAAAATGTTCTTTTAAATTTCTATATATCTTTTAATACTGACCCAATTTATCTCAAGTAGTAAATAAATGCACTTCTATGGCAGCCATGCAATAGAGGAGCTACCACATTGCAGTTACATTGTTCTGCCATAGGGGGAGCCAGTTGCAAAATCAATATATAAGGGAAGTAGTAAATATCTGTGTGAGAGCAATTTAAGTGTTTTCATTTTAATACAATTTTTTTTTAAATTATTTCAGAATTTTTATACATTGTCCCGAAGGAGGTAAAAAAGACCTCACCTGTTTAACTAAAATAATGCATAAAATAGTAGCATCAAATAATGTAACACTCGAAATGGCAAAGGAAATTTAAAAAAGTGGAAAAGTAAAAAACAACAAATTAGAAAAAAAAACTAAAATAATATAGGAAATTATCCTCAGTTGGCCTTCGGTTACGAGTTAGAAACATTTCTACCACATATAAGAAGCTTGTAGAATTATAGAAGGAAAACTTTGTATAAAAAACCTGCTTTATTAGCAGTTATTTACTAGCAATTACAAAAAAAAAGCAAATTTAAAAACAGTTAAATACCTACGTTTTTTGTTTTTACGTAAATAATCACGTAATTATCAAACATTATCATAACAATTATCGTAATTAAATATATAAATATCTCTATTCTCTTGTTCTGATGTTCAAATGGTGCTTAAAGAAAAGGAAGACATTGTGTAAAAAAACTGCTTTATTAGCTTTTTTTTGTTGCTAGCAATTTTTAAACAATAACAAATAAAAGCTTTCTGATAACTTATATTTATGTATTTCTTAAAATAAGCACTAAAATCTCTGGACTAAATGTATCCCCCGAGCTGTCATCTACCCAGCCCCTGTTATTTTTTAATGAAGAAATAATTGATCTAAAATTGTTAAGAAGGTACAAATATTTTCATTTGTCCCTACTTCTGTGACCTATAAACATTTATTTCACTTCATTATTGATCCGTCTTAAGATCTTCGGGAAATTGGGTTTCCAGTTCGCTACAGCAAGTTTCATAAAAACAAACAAACGAAAACTAAATGCAAAAAAAAGAACAAAGGGCAAGTATAACGAACAAGGATCAAAGAAAATAACGCAAAGAAAAGGATAAAAATTAAAAGTTTACAAAGATTAACATAGAATAGAATCATCTTTTCACTCCACTCCTGCCCACAAACTCAGAATTATAAAGTCTAATATTAGAGTAAGTAAGTAAGTAAGTAATTTTTATTTGTATAGCGCTTTTCCAGACCAGGGTCACAAAGCGCTTAAACAATCAAAACAATATTCAATAAAGTATATACTTTAAAGATCAAGATAAAACTGATAACACAACAGGAGTTCTAGAAAATCAAGGAAAAGCCTAGAGGAAAGAATTGAGTCCCTGAGTCTATTAGTGTTGCATCTGGGGAGGAGCATATGTGTGGATGTGACACGAGGGAGTCTCTTCTTACTTCCACGCCGGTTGAGCGGTCCTATCTTCCACCGGGGGGTCCCCGTCCGAGACGATGCAGGGAACCGTGTACTCAGTGCAATGCTGGGCGAAGGACGTCAACAGGGAGAGTCGCGCCTCTTCCAGCAGCTGAGTGTCTCTGAGAAAAAAAAACACAAAAAACAACTAAGCATGCTTCCATTTTTTCGCCGCCAAACTTCCACCCTAACCCCGTTGGATTCGCCACATGTTTGGGGGATTCATTTTGGGGTTCGGACTTGGCGCTCTCCGGCATTTTGGACGTCTTTGAATTGGAAGCTCTGGCCGCCTTTTTGCTCTCCGGTGGAATCGCCGGTTTAATCTGAGGAATAGAAAGAATATCAAACAAAGTTGCAACCGGATAATACTTCTAAAATAACCGTTCCTCACTTCCGGTTCCACCGGTTTAATCTTCATCAAGTCGGCGTCGGCGTGCGGCTTGACCTTCAGAAGCAAACGTTGAGCCTCGTTCTTGATGTCTTGCTCCGACAGTTTGGGACCGAAGGTGACTTTCAAGAGACACCTCTGCAACACGGAACAAACCAAAAGGTCGACTCTTAACTTTATTTAACTTTTCGCTCGACATCCCCTCCCACCTAACCTCGCCCGGGAGCAGGCGCCCGGCCGACGGCGAGATCCTGACGTCGGAATTCTCGGGCGGGGTGAAGGAGAAGAGCCTGGGGGTGGCCGATTTCAGGGCCTCCCTCGCCTCGGCGGACAGACGCTGCTTGGAGCAGGTGTACTGGTTGCTCAGGTAGAGCAGCGCCGTGGATTTGTCGCCGACGGCGGTGGCGCCGAAGACCACCAGAGAGTGGGAGAGTTCCAGGGAGGGATGGACCCCCACGGCGCGGCAGGATAGACGGCAATCCCTGGAAGGAAGATCGATAAAAAAATAAAGGAGGTAAGTGTTGAAAAAGTCCTGAAATCACTTTCTACATGATCAGTCTAATATTTGTACCTCATGACGGCCGCCTAAATACAGTCAAAGGGGCCACATGAGGCCCCCGGGCCGCACGTGTCTTTGATATTTAATCTCTGCCACCTTCGATATTTGGACGTAATCTGCTCTCACTTAAAGAGACAGTGTCTCTGTAATAGCCACGTTAGCTCCACGGAATGGACCTACATTTTTATCTTACAGAATTACATTTTAAAAAAGATAATACAAAATCAAGGTCCTTTTGATGGTGATATTAGGAAATAAATATGAATGAACATACTTGGATTAGATTAAATTAGATTAAATTAATTTTATTTATCCCTCTGGGAAATTGTGTGTTGTTCCAGTTCACAGCAGATGATAGTTTCATAAAAACAAGAACAAAAACAAAGTGAATAAAAAAGAACAAAGTGCAAATCAAAGGAAATAACACACAAAAAAGAGTCTAACAGTTTAAAAGTCCTGAAATCCAACTCACCTGCTCATCACGGATCTACAATTCAGCTGGAAGTTATACTCCTTCGCCCGTTTGGCGCTGAAGATCAAGTCGATCTTGAGGGTCTCCTGAGGGAGGATGATGCCGAACCCGTCGTTGGGTTGAACGTCGATGAACTGAAATCATAAAAAAAAAGAGGGTCAGGAGAGCGAGATGGACGTCTAAAAAGTAGGGTCTACCTCGGGGATGCTCATGAAGCCGAACTCCTGCGACAGGAGCGACAGGTTGGTGAGCTGGACGGTGCTTTTGAGCGACTGGTAGGTGGAGCAGTAGCCGAAGTCCAGCTCGGTTCGGTCGAACTTCAGGTCGGGCGTCGTCACGACGGCGTGGACCGTGTAACGGATGGGTTTGATCTACACAAACATGGATGAATTTTACCTTCACGATACTCATCATCTCGATCCATGATACAGACCTGACCGGCGACCCTGACCGTCATGGGAACCTCCAGAACTCCGGTTTCTTTGTCGAAGTATTTCTCGGCGTCCTGGGATAAGGAGGGTCTGTGGAGACGAAGACGTTAAAAATCTCCGCCTGGCGTCTCTGGTCAGGGTGGGTTCATACTTGGGCAGGAACTTCAGGTGAGCGTCGAAGGTGGATTGAGCTTGAATGAATCCGGTTTCCGGTAAGATCTCCATGTGATCCTTCATCTCCTCACACATGTCAAAGGTCATGGTCAGAACCGTGCTGGCCCTGTGATGAAGATGGATGAACTCGAAGGGTGAAAATGAACCTCAGGTATGAATAATCTAGATGTGTTCAGATGAACTGAATTCTTGTCCAGATATCGCAGCAGGCTGGAGGTTTTTCTGCACGTCTTTGATCCAAATTTAATTCAAATCTTAGTTTTATGGATATTTCTTTGGTTTCACTGTAAATTTGATTTATTTTT
>NC_141836.1:9794667-9934667 GCF_982586985.1 Callionymus lyra | reverse complement strand
TTTATTTCATTCTTATGAATAATTGCTGTATTTGCTTTGTCTAATTGGAAAAAAAACAATTTCCCTTAAGGAGACCTCCTGAGGGATCAATAAAGTCCTACCCAACCTAAACTAAAACATTTGAATTATGGAGGCCAGAGCAAGGAAAGCTTTAAAAACCATGAGTCAGCGAATAAAAACCCCAAAATCTTACCTGCTTTGTATCAAAATCATTTCCTGGTAGAGGGAGTCGTACATGCAGATCTTCAGGTCCACACTGGGCTGAACCACCCAGACTGGCAGACTGATGGCGAGACCTCGTACCTTGACGGGAATCTGTTGAGTCAAATGTCAAATCATCAAAAACCTATAGTTTTAGCTGCTCACGATAAAGGCGACGTACTGGGCTGCAGTCCGGGTCCGAGAACAAGATCCTGAAGTCTAGTTGTTCCTCCGCGGGAATGGTCGGCGTGAAAACTATTTTAATTTTGATACTTTCAAAAGGTCCGATCTCTCCTTCTCGTACCTGGGGAAAAAAACATGTTCATACACAGTGTTTAATTAAAATTAAAAATAATCAAATTCACAGAAATATTAACCCTTTAATTAATGTTTAGATCAAATATTTGATAGAAAACATCAAATTAAAACACTTCATTTAATGAAAGTAAATTGAATTTCTATTGCGAATTGGCTTAAGATAACAAATTATTCTTGATATCTTTTTTTAACTCAAAATTCATGTTCAAGACTAAATTTGTAATATTACCTTCCCCAGACTTATGTCACAGTTTTCATCAGGCGCGTCATCGCCATCTGCAGGAAGTCCTGAGAATAGAACACATTCAAAACATCACTTAAGAGAAATTTAATTCATGAATAATGATTTATTTATTTTTTATTATTATTTATGGTATAAAAACTAGGTGTGTATTGGTGAGAGTCTCACGATACAGGTACAACGGTACAATGTTTTATAATACTGTAGTAACAAGGATATATTTGTAGTCGAGTACTAACTATAATTTGTTTTCAAACCAAAATATGTCCAACATCAGCTTTTAAAGCTGCTGGAGTCCACTGTATCCTCTCGTCCTCAGTCCTCACCAAAAATATGTCCAAACATCAGCTTTTAAAGCTGCTGGAGTCGACTGTATCCTCTCATCCTCAGTCATCACCAAAATGTGTCCAAACATCAGCTTTTAAAGCTGCTGGAGTCTACTGTATCCTCTCGTCCTCAGTCATCACCAAAAATATGTCCAAACATCAGCTTTTAAAGCTGCTGGAGTCGACTGTATCCTCTCATCCTCAGTCATCACCAAAATATGTCCAAACATCAGCTTTAAAAGCTGCTGGAGTCGACTGTATCGTCTCATCCTCAGTCATCACCAAAATATGTCCAAATGTCAGCTTTATAAACTGCAGGAGTCGACTGTATCCTCTTGTCCTCAGTCATCGCCGGGATTTCAATCGTTCTTTAGAGATGGAGAATATAATAGCTGCTGCCATCTAGCAGGTGGGAGTTTAATCTCAACACAAAAATAAACAAAAACAGTGAATATTTGAAAGTTAACTGTAAATAAAACATTTAATTGAAATTATTTTATTTTAAATACACCTTATTACACGGTAAACCATAAAAGTATGGTAAACAAATAAAATATGATTTAGGAAAAAAAATCGATACAATTCTGTCATAAAGTGAAAATATCTCCGTATCGATATGACAAACTTCGTTTCTAAGAACAATTTTAGAAATGTTTAACCGCAGGTGAAAATAAAGACATAATAAAGATGAACCTTCTTAAGTCTCACCGGTGGACGTCTCCAGGCGGAAGAGACACGCCAGCGCGCCGCTGTTGGTCAGGATGACGCTCCGGATCAGGATCTGACCGACCACGTGTGAGCCGAAGTCCACGAACTGTCGGTCCACCGTGAGCTGGAGCAAAAATGACGCCTCCTTTCAAAACCTTTGATCAAAAACATTCAAATGTCTGGAAACTTACTTCACATTTCTTGATGGCGCACCTGACGGGAACGGAGAAGGGACCCAGAGCAGATGAAAACCTCACCTCCCCGTCCAGGTTCTTATTGATCTACACGGGCCCAGACAAGATGTTAACCCTGGGTCAAGGTGACCCGAAGGTAACAAATGTACTGATTTTCTTGTGTAATTTTCTTCTTTACCTTTGTACTATCTCAGGGACCCAAAGGTCAGAAAACAATGTGTTTGTGGTATCCCTTGTGTTGTCTCTGGGTTAAGATGACCCAATGGCCTGGAAACAAATGTGTTTGCGGTATCCCTTGTGTTGTCTCTGGTTCAAGGTGAATGACCTCCACCACTGCATATCGTTTCGGTCGTTCACCTTGACCCAGAGAAAACACATGGGATACCACAAACACATTTGTTTTGGGTTCCTTTGGGTCACCTTGACCCTGAGACAATAGAAGTGTTATTAAAAAAAGTGCCCGGGAAATAATGCATAAAATATTAATACATTAAAATGTAATATAAAATAATTACTTAATTCTATCACTCAAAATGTATTTTAATAGAAAATGATTTAAATTAGTGGTTCATTTAAATTGTTATCATCTTCAAAATAATGTGTTATTAACCTTGGGTTTGAAAATGGCCGCCATGCAACAAGACTTCCCGGTGGACAGTGGGCCGGGAGGGTCGAAGCTGGCAGGAAGTGGAACAGGAAGTGACACGTGGTTTAAAATGTAAAATTACAGAACTTCATAAGCAGGTCATTATCATTATTAATGTTAAATTGTAAATAACAATTAAAATACTATTTATAAAAAGATATAATATCTAGTCGTATTATGAGGCCATTTGAGACAAAATTCAGTTTTTCTGTCAAACCTACTATCAAACTCTCTCACATCTACTGTCAAACCCTGATTTGAGAGAGTTTGATAGTAGGTGTGAGAGTTTAATAGTAAGTGTGAGAGGGTCCAATAGTAGATGTGAGACAGTTGATAGTAAGTCAGAGAGGGTTTGATAGTAGATGTGAGAGAGTTGATAGTAAGTGTGAGAGGGTTTGATAGTAGATGTGAGAGAGTTGATAGTAAGTGTGAGAGGGTCCGATAGTAGATGTGAGACAGTTGATAGTAAGTGTGAGAGGGTTTGATAGTAGATGTGAGAGAGTTGATAGTAAGTGTGAGAGGGTCCCATAGTAGATGTGAGAGAGTTGATAGTAAGTGGGTTTGATAGAAGATGTGAGAGAGTTGATAGTAAGTGGGTTTGATAGAAGATGTGAGAGAGTTGATAGTACGTGGGTTTGATAGAAGATGTGAGAGAGTTGATAGTAAGTGTGAGAGGGTCCCATAGTAGATGTGAGAGAGTTGATAGTAAGTGTGAGAGGGTTTGATAGTAGATGTGAGAGAGTTGATAGTAAGTGTGAGAGGGTCCCATAGTAGATGTGAGAGAGTTGATAGTAAGTGTGAGAGGGTTTGATAGTAGATGTGAGACAGTTGATAGTAAGTGTGAGAGGGTCCCATAGTAGATGTGAGAGAGTTGATAGTAAGTGTGAGAGGGTTTGATAGTAGATGTGAGAGAGTTGATAGTAAGTGTGAGAGGGTCCCATAGTAGATGTGAGAGAGTTGAAAGTAAGTGTGAGAGGGTTTGATAGTAGATGTGAGAGTTTGATAGTAAGTAGGAGAGGGTTTGATAGTAGATGTGAGAGAGTTGATAGTAAGTGTGAGAGGGTTTGATAGTCGATGTGAGAGTTTGATAGTAAGTATGAGAGGATTTGATAGTAGATGTGAGAGGGTTTGATATTAATCTGAGAGGGTTTGATAGTAGATGTGAGAGAGTTTGATAGTAAGTGTGAGAAGGTTTGATAGCAGATGTGAGAGAGTTTGATATTAAGTTTGAGATGGTTTGATAGTAGGTGTGAGAGGGTTTGATAGTAAGTGTGAGAGGGTTTGATAGTTAGTCTGAGAGGGTTTGATAGTGGATGTGAGAGTTTGGTATTAAGTTCGAGATGGTTTGATAGTAGGTGTGAGAGTTTGATATTAAGTTCGAGATGGTTTGATAGTAGGTGTGAGAGAGTTTGATATTAAGTTTGAGATGGTTTGATAGTAGGTGTGAGAGGGTTTGATAGTAAGTGTGAGAGGGTTTGATAGTAAGTGTGAGAGGGTTTGATAGTAAGTGTGAGAGGGTTTGATAGCAGATGTGAGAGAGTTTGATAGTCAGTGTGAGAAGGTTTGATAGCAGATGTGAGAGAGTTTGATAGTCAGTGTGAGAGGGTTTGATAGTAAGTGTGAGAGGGTTTGATAGTAAGTGTGAGAGGGTTTGATAGTAAGTGTCAGAGGGTTTGATAGTAGATGTGAGAGAGTTTAATAGTAAGTGTCAGAGGGTTTGATAGTAGGTGTGAGAGGGTTTGATAGTAAGTGTGAGAGGGTTTGATAGTAGATGTGAGAGAAAAACTGAATTGTGTGTCAGCCTCTGATAATATATGATTGTCTTCATTTAAAACAAAAAATAAATCAACATTTTCTTTGTTGTGCTTTTCTTACTTGATTGACACGAAATCTCTCATTTGACCAAAGACTCCTTCCAGCTTGCAGTGGTTGGTGATGTAGCTGATGTTCTTAAGGATGACCTGCTTCCTGTAGCTCTTCCCCAAGTCAAAGTCCTGGACCAGAGAAGCCAAGGGTTACACCGACGGCGATAAAACGAAAACTGTGAAAATGTTCGGCTGGCATCACACCTTGAACAGGATGACCTCCGGTTTGCTGGCGAACGGCGGTCCTTTCATTTTACCGGCGCCGACTTTCTTGGCCACGGTTGGTTTGTCTTCCATTAGAAACTGTGGAGTCATTTCCTTCGCTGGTAACTGAAAGAACATAAAAAAAACATCCTGATATCAGAAGAATTACACACTAAAAATGTAAATAAGTGATTTCTTAGATGTAGATATATATACAGTACAGTATATACTGTATAATATATACATACAGTATATACTGTATATATTATACAGTTTATACTGTATGTATATATTATACAGTACAGTATATACTGTATAATATATACATACAGTATATATACAAGGGACCGTCAAAACCAAAGGGGCCAAAGAAAAAAGTCTAAAAATGGAAAGAAATTAAAAAGAACAAAATGAGCCAAAAAAAATGAACAATTACAATAAATCCAAAGTTTATATGAAGTCTCCAAATTTAAAAAAAATATTTAATGAGTAAATAAAAACGTGTAGAAGTTATATTTAAACTATTAATGATGGTAATTATATTAAAACATACTTTTTTTTTCTTCTGAGTCAACCAGGGCCACAAAAATACAGTCAAAGGGACAGTTTTAAATGATAGTTTATATCATTTATGTTCCATTGATTATTAGTGTCTGAAGTGTATTTTATTTTGAAAAAAAAAGGCCAGATTTGCTCTGAAAAAAGCATGTGACTCTTAAAGTTAAACTCGAGTAAAACACAAACTCTATACAAAGGACTATCTTGTTGCAGAGAACATCAAAAAGTAAGTGTGAGAGGGTTTGATAGTAGGTCTGAGAGGGTTTGATGGTAAGTGTAAGAGGGTTTGATAGTAAGTCTGAGAGGGTTTGATAGTAAGTGTGAGAGAGTTTGATAGTAGATGTAAGACAGTTTGATAGTAAGTGTGAGAGGGTTTGATAGTAGGTGTGAGAGGGTTTGATAGTAAGTCTGAGAGGGTTTGATAGTAAGTGTGAGAGGGTTTGATAGTAGATGTGGGAGAGTTTGATAGTAGATGTAAGAGAGTTTGATAGTAAGTGTGAGAGGGTTTGATAGTAGGTGTGAGAGGGTTTGATAGTAGATGTAAGACAGTTTGATAGTAAGTGTGAGAGGGTTTGATAGTAGGTGTGAGAGGGTTTGATAGTAAGTCTGAGAGGGTTTGATAGTAAGTGTGAGAGGGTTTGATAGTAGATGTGGGAGAGTTTGATAGTAGATGTAAGAGAGTTTGATAGTAAGTGTGAGAGGGTTTGATAGTAGGTGTGAGAGGGTTTGATAGTAAGTCTGAGAGGGTTTGATAGTAAGTCTGAGAGGGTTTGATAGTAAGTGTAAGAGGGTTTGATAGTAAGTCTGAGAGGGTTTGATAGTAAGTGTGAGAGGGTTTGATAGTAGGTGTGAGAGGGTTTGATAGTAGGTGTGAGAGAGTTTGATAGTAAGTGTGAGAGGGTTTGATAGTAGGTGTGAGAGAGTTTGATAGTAGGTGTGAGAGGGTTTGATAGTAGGTGTGAGAGAGTTTGATAGTAGGTGTGAGAGGGTTTGATAGTAGGTGTGAGAGGGTTTGATAGTAGGTGTGAGAGGGTTTGATAGTAAGTGTAAGAGAGTTTGAAAGTAAGTGTGAGAGGGTTTGATAGTAGGTGTGAGAGGGTTTGATAGTAAGTGTGAGAGGGTTTGATAGTAGGTGTGAGAGGGTTTGATAGTAGGTGTGAGAGGGTTTGATAGTAGGTGTGAGAGGGTTTGATAGTAGGTGTGAGAGGGTTTGATAGTAGGTGTGAGAGAGTTTGATAGTAGGTGTGAGAGGGTTTGATAGTAGGTGTGAGAGGGTTTGATAGTAAGTGTGAGAGGGTTTGATAGTAAGTGTGAGAGGGTTTGATAGTAGGTGTGAGAGAGTTTGGTAGTCAGTGTGAGAGGGTTTGATAGTAGGTGTGAGAGGGTTTGATAGCAGGTGTGAGAGAGTTTGATAGTAACTGTGAGAGGGTTTGATAGTAGGTGTGAGAGGGTCAAAGGGACCGTTTTAAATGAAAGGACTATCTTGTTGCAGAGAGCATCAAAAACAAAAGTTGGGTCTCGGACGCACCTGGTATTTCTGGTCCCACAGACCAGGGAACTCCGGCTCGGCCGCGCACTCGTCGTGTTCATCCTGCGGGTCGTCGTTGTCGGACGACTCCGACGACGAGCTGTTCTCGATGATGGCTCTTAGAGGCTGTGAAATAAAAAGAAACATCAATTAATCAAACCTCGAGATAACTTGTTTTTAAACTGTCTCTCACCGGAGCGTTCAACTTGCTCGCAGCCAAGGTTTTGGACAAAAGATCCGGTTTTGGCATCGTTGCAGATTTTTTGGCGACAAAAACACTTAAAAATGAAATCTCATAAACGTAGAGTGTGTTCCTGGTGTTGAAGTTGATTTTTATAGTCACGTCAATGAGTGTAACTATCAAAGACATGCGTGACAAAAAGAAGAGAAAACTCGTCGTGTAATAAAGACGACAAAAAATAAATATTAAAGTCCATCAAAGTCAAAGGCGTCTGGATTTCACTGAGGGTTCAGTAAATAAAACTACAGAATAATTCAGATTATTGTCCGGTTTTAATCAAAGAAATTCCAATTTAGAGTTTGATAGTAGGTGTGAGAGGGTTTGATAGTAAGTGTGAGAAGGTTTGATAGTAGATGTGAGAGAGTTGATAGTAAGTGTGAGAGGGTTTGATAGTAGATGTGAGAGAATTTGATAGTAAGTGTGAGAAGGTTTGATAGTAGATGTGAGAGAATTTGATAGTAAGTGTGAGAAGGTTTGATAGTAGATGTGAGAGGGTTTGATAGTAAGTGTGAGAGGGTTTGATAGCAGATGTGAGAGAGTTTGATAGTAAGTGTGAGAGGGTTTGATAGTAGATGTGAGAGAGTTTGTTAGTAAGTCTGAGAGGGTTTGATAGTAGATGTGAGAGAGTTTGATAGTAAGTGTGAGAAGGTTTGATAGTAGATGTGAGAGAGTTTGATAGTAAGTGTGAGAAGGTTTGATAGTAGATGTGAGAGAGTCAAAGGCGTCAGTATTTCACTGAGGGTACAGTAAATAAACAAAATAAAACTACGTACAAAATTCAAATTTTTAAATTCAACACAGATTATTTGTCTCAAACATGTAGCCAATGATGAAATTAACGAAATATTTAAAGTATTTTAATCAACTTTCCGTACAGCAAGTGTTTTCTGAAACCAAACAATACAGAATAATTCAGATTATTGTCAGGTTTTAATCAAAGAAATTCCAATTTAGTGCCTTTTTTTTTATTACATTTATTTAAACACGTTTTCCTTCATAATAAACAATGGACAAACAAAAAATAGGTTGAGTTTTGACATCATTTCGTCGTCTCCGTGAGAGTCATTAAAGTGAAACCTGAGCCATCAGGGTGACGTCGTACACGAGGGTCTCGTCTCCCGTCACCGTGAGAGGCAGCAGAACCTCCACCGTCTCACCGGGCTGTCCGTCAAGAAAGGAAACTTTTAATCGTCACGTACTCATGGTACACAATGCTGCACTGCCTGGGTTTTACTGTGATCTCCGACCAAGACGACTTACTTCTCTCCTCTCCTAGCCTGCCTTAGATTCATCCTCTGCTTTATTTCCTTCACTCCCTCCATGATCTATCTATCCTTCAGTCTTTTTAACTGGCCTTTCCTGCAGTTTTTTAAACGTATTACAACGAAAACACACTTTTTTTTTTTCAACTAATTTCATTTACCGTATTTTTTGGACTATAAGTCGCTCCGGAGTACAAGTCGCACCAGCCATAAAATGCATAATAAAGAAGGAAAAAACATATATAAGTCGCACTGGAGTATAAATCGCATTTTTGGGGGAAATTTATTTGATAAAATCCAACACCAAGAACAGACATGTCATCTTGAAAAGCAATTTAAAATAAAAATACAATAGAGGCAACAACAAGCTGAATAATTGTACGGTATGTTACGTTACATGACACAACTGAGAACATTCCTGGTATGTTTACATAACATATTAAGAGTTATTCAGAGAACTATAGCATAAATAACATGCTAACAAGTTTACCAAACCATCCGTGTAACTCCAAATAACTAAAATCCAATGAAATCTTCATCCTCTGAGTCACTCCGCTAACTCCGGAGGTAGAAGATGCGGTGCTTCCTCTTCTACGTCGAAATGATAAACACAGGCCTAGAGCGCCCTCTTGTGGTTTAGTGTGAAAATAACATGTGAAATGATATACCCGTAATAATGTGTTAATAATTTCACACGTAAGTCGCTCCAGAGTATAAGTCGCACCCCGGGTAAAACTATGAAAAAAACTGCGACTTATAGTCCGGAAAATACGGTACTTTAGACTGAGAGACAAGGGATCAGCTCCGTCCAAAACAGGTCCTCACTCACCTTGTATTCACTCGGTGGACTCCAGGTGATGGTGATAGTAGAACTCTCTCCTGGCGCAACACTGCCCCTGCTGGGCTCCACCGTGAAGCCTCGCTCCATCAGGAACTCCAGGCCTTCCATGAAGAAATCAGCCCCCTTTTTAAAAGAAAAACCATCAAGTTTTTTTATATTGATAAACACACACAAGCGTCATTTCTAATCCACGTGTCGCTCACCTTTTTGTTATATTTCGTTGGTTTTATGCAGCCGACCTGCAGCTCCTGCACCGCCGGCTGGACGCGCTCCGCGGTGCAGACGGCCTGCAGCAGCAGCAACACTGGGATGCACGACTTTTCTGCCTCTTCAAACTCTAACAGATGAATAATAGAGTCAAACTGAGAATGTAGCAATAACTTCTTGAGACTTTTGTCTGATCATTTTTTTTTATTTTACTCAAAACTATAACCTAATCTTTGTACTGTAATTTTATTTCATGTACAATGTTAAATATTGTCAAATTACCACCTTTACTTTTCACTTTAGTTTATATTACTTATTTTCCAAATTTTTAAATTGTATTCACCATATTTAATTTAATGCTATTTTATTTTTACTTTACGTACAATGTTAAATATTGTGCAATTACCACCTTAGCTTTAACTTCAGTTTACCAGTTAATTATTATTATTTATATTGTATTTTATTAACATTATTTTATTTAATTGTATTATGTTTCACTTTGTGTACAATGATTAAAATTGTGAACATAGCACCTTAAATTTTTTAATTTTTTTTTACAGGCCAATTATTATTATTATTACTTTTATTAACCTCATTTTATTTATTTAAATGTATTTATTTCACTTATTGTACAGTGTTAATATTGTCAAGTATTAGCACCTTTACTTACTTTTCACTAATTTTACCGGCAAATTATTTGATTTTATCGGATTTTATTAGCCTCATTTTATTTTATTGTATTTCATATATTTTATTGTGCATTTCCACAACAAAACAAAAAAAAAGCTATAAATGTTTTCAGATTCTCTACTGAAAACATTTTTTAACAAATAAAAAAAAAAGGTTGCCAGTTGATTTATCATCACAATTCTATTATTATTAATATTTTACAACTACTTTTACAACATTGAATCTGAAAGTTGAGACTTTAATGTACAAGATAAACCGCTTTTATTCAACAAAATGTAAATTAAATGCTGCTTTATTGTCGCTAACAGGTCAAAGAGTTTCATGCAAAAATGTATCAGATGTTGAACTTTTTATTCTGAATCAAATTAAATTAATGGTTTGAGACATTCATCTTTCTAATATACTACTTTGAGGGAGCTTTTGCAAGTAGCTTTAAATCTTCATACATTCGCCACTTCCTCAGCCCGCCGCCGACAAGAGTGATCAGCGATCTCGTATTCAATCACTTTAACGGCGTCTAGTTAATCTCAGCGAGAGGAGAAAAAAAGAACGAACCTTCGAGTTGCAGCCGAGTGAACGTCAGCTCCGGAGGCGATGGAAGCGGCAGCGTCAGCCGCTCGCCTCCTCGCACGAACACGTTATAAGTAGAAGCTGCACCTTTCAGATCCATCGCACACAGTTGACTCTGAAATGCAAAACGATCGGACGTTTGGATCACATCGCGTTCAGGAGGGAATCTGCCGACCTTGTTTGAGGTCTGGACGCCGAGTCTTTCCGAGTAATAAGGAGAAGCTCGGTCCGGCTGGAAGGTGACGGTGACGTCTTGGCTTTTTCCTGCTTCGATGGTTCCCAGCATGGGAGTCACGGTGAAGGCACGACTTCCATTGAAGTTCCGGGTTCCTGTTCGGGGACGGGACAATTATCTGTGGCTCCGATCCGGCCGCATCTGTGACGGTAAAACAAGAGCAAATCTTACCCACGATTGGCTCGATTAAATTTCCCAGCAACCCTTCAAATCCACCCTGGAGTTCGGAAGGAACAAGACCGGAAAGAATCATCGTGAAATCTACAGCAAATGATGCTGAGTTTTGGAGCTAAAGAGAAGAAAAAAAATATGTTTTTTTTAAATGTTCATGTCTCTTCCATCAGAGCTGAAGACTCACAGATATAACTTGAGAAACGCTGTCTCTTTCCATCACGTAGCCAAAATCAAGAAGCTCCCCAGGGTGGGACCAGGACACTTGGTGGATCACCCCCTCCCCCTTCAGGGTCACCCCCAGAGCCATCTTGCTGCAGCGAACCTCCAGGACCTCACAGTACTAGAACGAGGATAAAGATATATTTAAGCACATCTGAGCTCAACATCAACATCATGACGACTTTAACTAGTTAGAACCAGATTTAACTACTGACCTTTTTTGCAGAAGCTGGACTAAATGCAAACTTGAGAGTTTGTTTCTGTCCAGGTTTCATCTCCCGGAGAGTGTTGAGCTGCGTGAAGGACCCCGACAGGTCTAGCAACGAGGACCAAATCTTAAAGATGAAAAAGAAAAGACATGTTAGACTTTACACTTTATTTTATTGTCATTGCACAGAAAACACAGCAGTGAAACTGGCAACGAAATTTCGCTGCTTGGCAACCGTTAAAAAACACAGCAGAGTGATGTATATATAAAAAGTATAAATCTAAATATTATTAAGTTAAAAATAGTGCAATATAGTATAAACAGAATAAATAAATAATGTTTTAAATATTGCATATAATAATTATTGTAAATAAAAGTATAAATATAAATAAGTTAAAAATAGTGCAATATGTTAAAAATAGAATAAATATATAATATGTTGTCTCACTTATTGCCCCAAAGAACTTTGTTTTTTATAATAATTAAACGTGAAATACATTACCCTTCCATGGGTTATTACTCCTGTATTACTTGATCATTGAATACATGATGAAAAATATTCAAAAACACCTTTTTAAAATTCATACACACTTGTTAAAAATGATTAAGATGTTAATTCAATCACTCCAAAACTGTAGTAAACGTACCTCTACGGTGTCGTCAGAAATATTCTGGATCGTCAAACTTTGAAGAACTCGCTCTCCTGTTACAGAATAATAGTTTAGTTTGAAGTTTTTTAAAGGAATATTCTAAACAAATAACAACTCACCGACTGCAACATGCTGAAAATCGATGCAATTGTGGCGTTTGCTGGAGACCACCACTAGAGGGGGCTGAACGACAGGACACAGCAGCTCCAAATACAAAGTATTGCTGAGGCTTTAATGCAGAACATTTTGGAAAGAAAAAACACGTTAAAGGCGGATATTATTGATTAAAATAACAACAACAAAGGTTGATATGTATCACAATCTGACTAGTTCTGTGTCAAAAACCTATAAAATGAAGATTTTTAAAGCAGCACATGATTATTTAACATGTTTTTGTACCTATACTCAGGTTGGTCCTGACGGTTCTGCACTGGAGTATCTCCATCCGACACGAAACATGGAACCGTGTACTTGTTTAAGAATTGTTCAAAAGATTTCAGCAAAGAAAGCCTTGCTTCTTCAAATAGACGGGAGCTTTTGGAAATACAAAAATATATTTGTTAGAGTTAATAAAAACCCATATACATTTGTTTAAATACTTACAACCTGCTGTCAATCACATAAAATAATATATATTATAATAAAATATCAAATTATTTATACCCAGGCTGAAGGTCTGGATTCTCCGGATCAGGTTCGCTGTCCGTCCTGTCCGACACTTTGCTGGTTTTTGAACTTGCAGACAATTTCTTCCCTCTTGTTTTCACTTCCTGGATATCCTGTGATTGATAAAGTTTTTTTTTATTTATACAGCTTAGAAGACAGTGAAGTCATAATCCCCAAAAGCACTGTGTATTATTTGATTTTAGTCATGGGTTTCCCTTTTGTGTCTCCATTAATGACACTCAGTTTGGGACGAATCTACAATCAGCACAACTGTAGCTATTACTTATTCCTTGTTCCAGTCCGTGGTGTCAGATCGTCCGTTTCTTCCCTTGTTTTTTGTTTCCTGTATTTTATTTGAATGGCTTTTTTATTTTTCAAACAAAATTGCAACCGTTTAATGTAAGTGAGTAACAACTGTGTGATTTAATTTTTGTTATGAATCAAGATTTAATCATGTATAAATATATTTTATCTCAATTAATTTTAGAGTATATTTGACATATTTCTTCATTTATATGAAAGACAGTGGGAAGCAGCAGACCTTTCCCTCCGAGTACTTGTTTTCCATTTCATGGTCTTGTAGCGACAGTTCCCGCTGGATGAGTTTCAGCGCCTCCTCTTGGATGTCCTGCTCCTGCAGCCGAGGACTGAAGGTAACTTGTAGCAGACATCGCTAAAGGGAGAAGAAGATGAAGGCAAAAACTTTTTTAAAAAAGATCCAGAAATACACCTTTTGGTCACTGAAACATGGCATTATTTTAATCATGTAACTGCAAAAAATCAATGAAACTACAAATCCACCAGAGGGCGATGTAACCACACTCCTGAGTCTGAAGGCTGATCCAGTGGAAAGAGACCTTTCAATACCTGTCCAGGTAACAGGCGTCCAGAGGACGGTGTGATGGTGACGGGCGAGTCCGACGGAGGAACGAAGGAGAAGAGTCGAGCGGCGACTTCATCAGATGGTTTTGATTTGTCAGATCGTTGGTTGCTCAGGTGAAGCAAAGCGGTCGATTTGTCTCCTAAAGCGGTGGCTCCGAACTGAACCAGAGAATGTGAGAGTTCCAGAGGTGGACGGACGCCCACAGCACGGCAGGAGAGATGAAACTCTCTAAAGCCAGAGACAAATAATCAGTAGGATGTAAACTATCCAGAAAGTGGGAAGATGAATTCAAACCTGTTAGTAGCGGTTTTGCAGGTGAGCTGAAAGTTGTATTCTTTTTGCTTTTCCGCACTGAAAATCAGATCAATCTCCAGTGTTTCTTGAGGAAGAATCGTTCCGAATCCATCATTGGGTTGGACGTCTATAAACTACAAAGTAAAATCCTCGTTTAAAAGACTTGTTTCAAAGAGGATTCTGTGAAGGACGGTTGACAAACTCACCTCTGGGAGTCCGACGAAACCAAACTCCTGAGACAGCAGCGACAGGTTTGTCAGGCGAACGCTGCTTCTGATGGACTGGTGGACGGAGCAAACGCCGAAGTCCAGTTTGTCGAGCTCGAACCTGATGTCTGATGTGGTGACGACAGCTTGAACGGTGACCTGGATGGGCTTCACCTACGGAGGTAAATCAGGTGCATAAGTCCCACATACTGGTAACATGAAATCTGTACCATCAATGTAGCTACATATTCATACCTTTTAACCACTAGGCACTGAAAACTTCTCGTCATAACTTGTACTTGCACATTTTTTTCTTGTACCAATACAAGTTTTCAATTATACATGTGGGCCTTTCCTAATACGAATATGAAGTGTATTCACATGCATTTATGCACCCGTTTTTAGTTTTTAGGCGTTTGAGGTGCAAAGAAAATCTGTGTTGATTCAATCTGCTGGAATTAGCATTAGCATGGCTAGCTTTTAAACAAGTTTAGCTTTATTTTTATAGTTTAAAATGTATTTTTTCTTTTAAAAAAGAATCCTGATCAGTTCACGTGTTACCAGGAATATAACTTCTGCAAAATGGTTTTATAATTCTTGTTTTGAATGTTTTTAGCATCGACTTTCATTAGCATAGCTAGCTTTAAAATTTCGAGTCGACCTTTTTTAGCTTTAGTTAGAATTTTCTACTTTTAAAGAACATATATTTTAACAAGAAATGATAAAAAGCCAAATCCCCAATCCCTGAATTTCTGGGACTCGTGTGTGTGTCTTATTTGTCTTGGCCTTTTATAGTATATAGTTTTAACTGTGTATTGTTTTTTTTTATTGTTAAAGCGCTTCGTGACCCTGGTCTAGAAAGGCACTATAGAAAAAAACATTACTTACTTACTTACTATCATGAGATTGTGGATTAATGCACCCATTTTGGTGGCGATTGAGGTGCAAAATAAGTGACTCACAACTGCAGATTAAGGAAGTTGTGTTGAGTTTTCTCATCGTTTACTTTTACGTTTTCTAAAAGTTTTTAATGACACAGGAATACGAGTTCAAAATGCAGTTACGCATTTGTGCATTAATACTGCAGGTACATATCTCATGTTACGATATGTAGGACTTATGCACCCTTTTACCTTCATTTTACCAAAAATAGATTCTAATAAAAGGTTGACAAAAGACCAAAATTAATATTAAAAATATCAATTTCCTTCTTCTTTAGTGGGAAACAAACAGTGGACAAAGGTTTTCCAATAATGGCACCACATGGATGTGTTTCTCATGCCCCACTGCAGTGCATTGTGGGAGATATACGGCTCTGGATTTAACACAAATGTCGTCCACGTCCAGCTTTAGTGTATTTTTATTATTGGCTACAACTCTTAATTAGACGGATTTTTGAAGTGCTGTCAATAACACCGTTTGTTCTTCAAAGACCGTGACAGATTTATATTTATATTCCTGGAGTGAAAAAAAAAAGACAAATCAAAGCATATTTAAGACTCCAGAATAGCTCTTAGTATCTCCATAGCAACAGCGGGCGAGTATAATGTGTTGCTAAACCAGCATTTACTGGTGGAAAAAAACCTCATTAAAAAACAAGGTTCTATAATTAAATCGGTGAATCCTGCGAAAAGATTTTGTTCGACATCAATATTTAGTTGAACCTTTTTCGTTCTCATTTCACCAGTGAGTCGAGAACACACCTGGTTTTCCACCTGGATCATCACGGGAACTTCAAGAACTCCAGTGTTTCTGTCAAAGTACTTTCCAGCATCTTCCAGGAGGGACAATCTAGACAGTAAACGACAAAAAAACGAGCGTTTTAATTCAGATTAATTGCTTAAAAGAAGAGGCAAAACACACTTTTTCTTGCACTGCAGGATGGGCTCGCCTGGGAGAGCAGGCAGAGCTGCAGCGCCTCCACACCACTGTAGTCGTAGCCATAGTGATGCGAGTATGAGTCAAAGAGTAGTCGTGCACAGGCTTATGTAAAAACTTCCTTCACCGCCGCGCTCATGATCACGTAGAAAAAAATATCATACGTGCGCCTCTTTGACTTTATTTCGGTCGACATGACACGCGTCAACACACCTCCGACACTTCTTTTCAGATGCCTTTTTTACTCCCTCTCTTCTTCCTTTTTTTCTGGCACATCCAACTGTCGCTTCCTCTTATGCTCTTAACACTGGATGAAAGCTAAAGAGCTAATGCGGTAAATGTCAGTGGTTTTAAGGCTTTCAAGATGTCAGCGAAGCACAAGAACCTCGTCCTCTGGAAAATGATATTCAGTACAAGAGACATGTTTTTTTTTTTACTTCACAGACTCCTTTGATGTGCAAGAAACGACTTAATTCTACCACACAACCGTGTTGGAATAAATGATTTACTATATTGAAAAATGCTGTATCAGGACAAGTTACAGGTTAAGAGAGCAAAACCTCTGTTAAATTGTTTTAATTTTAGAGCTTGTTTTGAAAGTGGTTAGCTTGGATTAGCATTAGCATTTTTATCTTGTGAATAATTTACTTTTTATAGTTTAGTTGAATTTTAAATAAACACAAGCGTATACTTCAGTCCTTAATACTAATCATGTTTCAAGAATAAAAGTTATGCTAAATTATTTAATTTTTAATACTTCTGGTTTTGAATGTTGTTAGCTTGTGTCGCTATCATTAGCATATTTCACATTTGATTATTTTCCCTATTAAGTTCAATTTAGTCGTTTTTTTCCAACAAGAAACACTTTCCGGCATTCAATGGTTTACATGTTACGGATTAATATCATTTGAAATTAATTTAATTTTCAATTCCTGTTTTGAATTTTGTTGGATTAGCATTAGCATATTCCTCTCGTTAATAATTTCCCTTTAGGTTCGGCGTTTAAAATACATTTACAAGAAAAAACATTTAAGTCCGTAACTCTCACATGTTTCAAAACAAAACAAAACTTCTGACAAACTATTTGATTTTTAACACTTGTTGTATCTTAGTAATCATTAGCATATTTCACTTATTTCAACAATAAATAAACAAAACATTTCACATGATTAGGAGAATCTTCTGCTAAGTTATTTCAATTTAAATACTTGTTTTTATTGTGTTAGTGTGTGGGATTAGCATTAGCGTATATAGCTAAACTTGTAGTTTTAAACCACTTTTATCAAGAAAAACAATTTGTTCCTTAACGCTTAACATTTTTCCCAGAAAAAAACTTCTGCTACATTATTTGAATTAAAATACTTTAGTTACTAGTAGTTAGTTTTAAATGTTGTTGGCTGGAAAAAGCATAGCTAGCTTGTTAATAACTTTCCTTTTTAGTTAAGTTGATTTTATTTATTGTTTTGAATGTTAAAATATGTATTTTTTTAACAAGAAATGGAAAAAATAGTCCTTAATACTCAACAAATCTCCTTTATATACTTGTTTTGAATGTTGTTGGCTAGAATTAGCATTAGCATGGGTTGCTTTTAAACACGTTTTAGGTGATTTTTGTAGATTTAAATGGTTTTTTGAAAAAACGATTCCATCCTGATCCAGTCATGTTACAAGGAATACAACTTCTGCCAAATATTTTGTTGGGTAATACTTGTTTTGAATGTTTTTAGCATGTATTATTATTAGCATATCTAGCTTTTAAATATTTACTCAACCTTTTTTAGCTTCAGTCAGATGTTTGTAGTTTTAAAGATCACATATTTTGGCAAGAAAAGAGAAAGAGCTAAACCCCCATCATGATGAATAAAAAAAACAACCTTTTTTTAGACGGTCTACCTGCTAATAGAATTACTAATGGAGACTCATCACAAATTAATTTTCTTGGCAAAGCAAAGTGGAAAATCCTGGTTGGACGTCATGAGGTCCATATGCTCTGGGGAAAATTGTGGATGGATGGAGTTTGAGATTTGTTAGTGTCCAGCAGAGATTTATTTATCTCTACTACTCTCTCTCTCTCTCTCTCTCTCTCTCGTCAGATTATCCAGACTCATCCAAAAGTAATTTTCCCGTACAGTCTCAGATTAGCGCTTCACTGAAATAGTCACACTTAATTTGCGGGTGAGTAACAGTTTAAATAGAATAAAAATGTAAAAAATAAATGTTTTTTTTTTATTTAAAAGGTTAATTTTGCATGTATTTTTAATTAACATTAATCACATATAAGAAATATATAATATTAACAGTAAAAGGGTAACTTTTTGCACTTAATTAAAAAAAACTATGGACAGTTAGTAATACAATTATTATTCATAATGAGTTAATCTATCTTTCAAAATTGATGACTAAGATATATACCAAATATGTGATTATTTTTTTCAAATACTGCTGATCCTGCTGTTTAACTGTATTTTAAACAGACAGACATCGATATTAATCCGCAGACGGTCGGAAATCCTCCACGTAATCTGACGTTTATCAGCCGGAACTGTCGGGACACACTGCCGCTCACTTTAGAGATTAGATCAGCGACCACTCATTCAAGAGAGATTTTATTCCAATGATCCGACCAACAAGCACAACAAAAACTGCCTTGATAGCGACAATATTTGTACTCGTTCAAAAGTAGTTTGTGTGGTTAGCATTAGCATATTTCATATTTAATTATTTTCCCTATTTAGTTAATGTTGTTAGCTTGGATAAGCATTAGCATTTTTATCTTGTTAATAATTTACCTTTTTAGTTTAGCTGAATTTTAAATAAGTACAAGAAAAAAATACTTGGAATCCTCAACCCTAAACATGTTTCAAGAGTAACACTTATGCCAAATAATTTAATTTTTAATACCAGCATTTTGAAATGTTGCAAGCATTAGCATTTAACTTGTGTAAATGTAAAAATAAACCTGAACACATGCTTTCGAGAGAAAATCTTTAGTTCAATTATTTTAGTTTAAATACTTGTTTTGAATGTTATTAGCTTCTGTGATTAGCATTAGCATATTTCACATCTAAATAGTTTCCCTATTTAGTAAAATTCAGTTTATTCATTTTTTTTTTCAACAAGAAAAACTGTTCGGTACTAACAGTTCGCATGTTACGAGATTAAAACATTTGGCAATTTTTTTTATTTTAATTCTTGTTTTGAATGTTGTTAGCTTGGATTTGCAACGGGTTTATTAAAAAAAAAAAAGAATTAACCTGCAAACTAGTGAAAATGAGTAAAACTCTTATTTGAAGTCCTTCTGATCTAGAGTTTAAAACTCAAGGCCCGGGGGCCAAATCTGGCCTGACAAGTGATTTTATGTGGTCCGCCCAGTACTAAGTATCAATCGTAAATTTAACATACCAGTACATATACCGGAACCTGAATTTCGATGCCCGTTTTGAACGGTACCAATTTAATAAGATCAATCCTCACCAAAAAAAATGACATTAAACATTTCAGCTTAAACCTTTTTTCTTAGCCAATAAATAAAATAATGAGTGAAAGTAATTTCTAGTGCAAAATAAGTGACCCATCATTACTACATTTTCACCTACTTTTTGTCTTTAAATACAGTAATTCCACATTTCTCAAGAATAATTGATGCAAAATTGCAAATTAGGTCGAAGTTGGTAAAACAAAGGTCAATTTTATGTTTTTAGTTTTGATTTTCTACTAAAGAAAGTGCATAAAAAATATTTTTATTAGGTTTTTAATCGACATACTATAATATAGTCGAGCTGCAAAATGCTTTGATTGCAATGTCACATACTGGCTAAACTAATGGATATGATCGTACTCAGTACTACCACATTTTTTTTATCAAAATCAAAGTAGTTTAATGTTCATGTTGAAAAGGTGACTTATGAGGACGCCAGTGATTAAGATAAGATAAGAAAAATATACGTATCATGGATGTCAACAATTATCTTACTGTGTGATTGAGTCTGACAGCCCTGATCTGGAGAGAGGATTACCGCAGATGTGCAACAATTCGGCGGATGTGTGAGGAAAGAAAAGGAAAGTGTGGGCTGGCTGGTGACAAATAAGAGAGGAGGAAGACAGGCAAGAGAGGGATGAAGTAATTGGAAGATGGCGAAAGGATGTGGGCAGAGCAATCCCACAGAGCAGGAAGCAAGAATGTGCTCGAAAGCCTGTGGAGGAAAGAAGTGAGCACCTGTGTAAAGCATGAGAGCTGAGTCACTGTGTGTGTGTGTGTGTGTGTGTGTGTGTGACATCCAGTGAAAGCACTGCTGCTAATGAGGATTTTGGGATCAAATTACAGGCTTTGGCAGGGAAGTCCTGGCAGCTCCGTTTTTAATTGACACACCATCAGTGAATTAAACCAAAAACAATCAAGTCAAACATCCAGCAATCAAGGTTTATAATCCAGCCGTGACCGGAATGACCCAAATACAAAAGACGGGATTCTTGGAAAGAGCTCGACACGTTTTGAGGAACTTTACGAAGCTTTTTTTTTAAGACACACTCTTGTGTTTATCCAAAGGGTCGAGGTGACCCATAGGGCTCGAAAGCAAATGTGTTTGAGGCATCCCTTGTGTTGCCTCTGGGTCAAGAAAGAAGTGAAAGAAACACAAGGAATAGCACAAACACATTTGTTTTCTGGCCTTCGGGTCACCTTGACCCTGAGATAACGCAAGATAAACATTCAACAGATCTAAAATGTCGATACTAATAAAAATACAAAAAGCGGGTTCTTTTTGAAGCCTACGTTGATTTTTGAGTGAAGTTTTGGTTTTGTTTAGTAATGGTTTGTTTTTCTATGAAAGTTATATATCCTACGTTATTAAACGCATCGAAATTGCTTGTTAATTGCGGTGAAAGTTTTTTTGTGGCGTTTTACGACGAACATTGCACATTACAACGTGTTTTTCTCGCTTTTCGTCAATTAGTATTAAGAGAAATTTAGTCATTTTTTTCAATATATATTAAATTATAATCATGGTCACGTGAAGCTTCTGTAAACTAGCGAAAATGAGTGAAAATAAAACACTTCATTACTCAACAATTTACAGGTTAACAGAATACATTTTCTGCCAAATTATTTTAATTTCAATGCTTGTTTTGAATGCTTTTAGCTTGGATTAGCATTAGCATTTTTATCTTGTGAATAATTTGTCTTTTTTAGGTTTAGTTGAATTTAAAAAAAACACAAGAAGAATACTTTGGTCCTTAACACTAACAATGTTTCTATAATATAAATGATGCCAAATTATCATTTTTTTAATATTACTGTTTTGGAATGTTGCTAGCATTAGCATTACTTTAATTTCTAGTGTGTGTAATTTTTTACTTTGATTTTTGCTCACCTTTCTCCTCCCTCTCTTATTTTTGATTCTTATTTGTCTTGATTTGACAAAAACCTAATAAATTAACCAAAAAAGTAAAAGAATATATAATAATAAAAACAACAAAAAGCAGTTTTGCGACGCATATTCTCAAAAGATTTCAGCCGGTGCCATAAAAAAACTAAATTACAGTACCCGGCCCTTTTCAAAACACGCATTGTTTCTTTATTTTATCTTTATTAATACATAAATATAAATGAATACCTTTTTAGCATTTAAAACATCTTTAATCACACGGAAGCTCAATGGAACGGTAGCAACACAAGACACTGTATATAATATTTTGACTTTTAAAGCAAAATAAATGATTATTATTGATCTTTTTTTTCTTTCTTATCATTAATGCAAGTTGATGAGCTAAAAAAGTAACACAAAAATCTACAGTTGATGAAAAATATTTTCATCTGAAAGTTCTCAACATAATAAATCATATTTTTTTTATTTATATTGAAATTCAATAGCTTTACAGCTAATGTTTTTAAAACACATACATGCTGTTGGTGTTGGTTGAAGTCAAGAGTATTAAATTGCGAAAAATCAGGATAAAAGGTGTTTAAAAAAAAGGCTAAAGTAATTGAAAAATACACATATATTCCCCGTCATCGACGGGACAGTTGTCTGGGTCACGAGGTTACATAAGCAGCTTCGGCGTATAAGCGCGGCGGCTGAGTTTTTGCACGCGACGACGCGAGAAGCTTCCGACAACACGGCAGAGAAGACAAAAGTCAGTCGGATGAAACACGGGATCACCGAAGAAGACAATAGTTTATCGGCTAAAGAAAGAGAAGTGAGGAGTGGGAGGCGACACAACAAGAGAGAGGGAAGGGAAACCAAGAGTGGGTGGAAGTCGTGTTAGCGCTGGTGGACGAGGCAACATCTCAGCAGCTGCCGAGTATCGTCGCACTTTAATCCTCACATTAAAACCTCTGCTGATTCACTAAAGCAGATTACTTACTTACATTCCCCCCCCCCGCCCCGGTCCCCTGTCCCCTCGTCTGTCCGACTAGCCAAAGATGTGCCGCCGGGGGTTCGGCTAACTTGTGCGAGTTGTTGTTGACCCAGGAGGATAAAAATAATATTATTTAACTCCCACGCAGCGATTTAACATTCACAACGCCTTTTTCTAACTCGCCCTGTGGGTCCTCGGCCCAACATCCTCGCATCCAATCCATAGTTCAACATGCCAGCTCTAAATATAGACAGTGTGAATAAAAAATATTATCTTTTTTATCTGTTTAGCAGCGATTTTTCTTCTTATTCCAAGTCATAGAACTTTTAGTTTAAGTTTGTGGAATATTTTATGATAGACAGAAGTAATATTTTGATGGGAAAACATCATTTAATTGTATTTAATTATTGATAAATACAGATTGTAACCCCATTATATTTGGCTCAACAGTTAACTGCTGGTTTCTAATTAACCGGTAAAGCAGTCAAGCATCAAAACTACCACCAGCAACCCTTTAACAAGCTTAAATTTCCCCCAAAAATATCAATTACCTCGGGAGGAACTTGAGGTGGATGTTGAAGTGCGACTGAGCCTGGATGACGCCGGTCTTGGGACGGATCTCCAGGTGTCTCATCTCCTGGCTCACCTCGAAGGTCAGTCTCAGCGCCACGCTCGCCCTGGAATGAAAAGCCGAGGAGCTTTATATCAGCAAATGTCACGCTGATGGAATTTAGCTTTTTGAAGTCAAGACAATAGGAAGAAGAAGTGATGTTTTTGCTGAATTAAGGGAATTTTTTTTCGGGTGAAAACCAAAGTTAAAAAAAAACAACTAACAAATTTGATTTCTAATAATCAGTGTTGGGCAAGTTACTTTTATAATAGTAACTGAGTTACATTACAAGTTACTTCTTGCAAGTCACTCAGTTACTGTGAGTTACTCCTTACTTTCAAAGTAACTAGAAACTATGGAAAGTAGCCTCTTTTGTAGTGTATCTATCCATCCATCTATGTATCTATCCATCTTTTACCTTATCTAGGTATCAATCCATCTATCTATGTATCTATCTAATCCATCTATCCATCTATCTATCTATCTATCTATCTATCTATCTATCTATCTATCTATCTATCTATCTATCTATCTATCTATCTATCTATCTATCTATCTATCTATCTATCTATCTATCTATCTATCTATCTAATCCATCTATGTATCTATCCATCTATCTATGTATCTATCCATCCATCTAGGTATCAATCCATCCATCTGTGTATCTATCCATCCATCTATGTATCTATCCATCCATCTATGTATCTATCCATCCATCTATGTATCTATCCATCCATCTATGTATCTATCCATCCATCTACGTATCTATCCATCCATCTGTGTATCTATCCATCTATCTATGTATCTATCCATCCATCTAGGTAACTATCCATCCATCTACGTATCTATCCATCCATCTATGTATCTATCCATCTATCTACGCATCTATCCATCCATCTATGTATCTAATCCATCCATCTATGTATCTAATCCATCTATCTATGTATCTAATCCATCTATCTATGTATCTATCCATCTATCTACGCATCTATCCATCCAGCTATCTACGCATCTATCCATCCATCTATCTACGCATCTATCCATCCATCCATCCATCCATCCATCTATCTACGCATCCATCCATCCATCTATCTACGCATCCATCCATCCATCTATCTACGCATCTATCCATCCATCCATCCATCCATCCATCTATCTACGCATCCATCCATCCATCCATCTATGTATCTATCCATCTATCTATGTATCTATCCATCCATCTAGGTATCAATCCATCTATCTACGTATCTATCCATCCATCTGTGTATCTATCCATCTATCTATGTATCTATCCATCCATCTAGGTAACTATCCATATATCTACGTATCTATCCATCCATCTAGGTATCAATCCATCTATCTACGTATCTATCCATCCATCTGTGTATCTATCCATCTATCTATGTATCTATCCATCCATCTAGGTAACTATCCATCTATCTACGTATCTATCCATCCATCTAGGTATCAATCCATCTATCTACGTATCTATCTAATCCATCCATCTATGTATCTATCCATCTATCTACGTATCTATCCATCCATCTAGGTATCAATCCATCTATCTACGTATCTATCCATCCATCTAGGTATCAATCCATCTATCTACGTATCTATCTAATCCATCCATCCATGTATCTACCCATCTATCTAGGTATCAATCCATCCATCAACGTATGTGTCCATCTATCTACGTATCTATCTAATCCATCCATCCCTCCATCTATGTTTCTATTTAATTCCTCTATCTATCTACATATCTATCTATGTAGCTACGTATCTATCATCTATCTATGTACTGTATATCTATCCATCTATCTACGTATCTATCCATCTATCTACGTATCTATCGATCTATCTATCTATGTATCTAGCATCTATCTATGTATCTATAAGAGTTTATATAAATTAAATGTCTTGAAATATAAAAACCAAGCGCAGACAACAGTGAACTAATCCAATAATGTAAACTTAAAATATCATACTTTTCTTGAACGCACCATAGCAATCCCGTTGTCATTGAATGCATCACCGATGTCAAAGAGACGCAAAGAAAGTTAACGGATATCGTGTTTCTCCCTCTCTAACTCGTCCACAGGATTATTGTTACTTTATTTTAAAAGAGTAATAACATAAAATTGTATACATTTATTGATTGTGTGTGAAATGTGATAACAGACTCTCTAAAGCTTGAGTGACACCGGCTGGAATTCTGTGAATTATCCTTCGTCCAGATCCTTCTAAGTGACCCATTTTCGTTCCAACAGATTGTTGTGCCCGCGGCTACGGAACCCACTTACCGAGAAGGGCGGCGCTATAACTGAGTCGCCATCTTGGGAATTCACGACCGTCAAACCGTAGATCGTACACTTCCATAAAGTTGCTTTTTGCATTTGAAAACGTTATTCATAATTCATAATCTAAGAAGAAACACTTGCTTATTATTAAATGCACAGCACACGTCAAATGACCCAAATTCATCCAGATGGTTGCTTCTCTCGGGGACACTTGAGGGACGTTTAGCCGCCATCTTTAATGAAGCCGAATTACAACCTCGTGATCCTTCGCTCTCTCGGGATTTTGCATTTAGAGGTTCTCATGAAATGATATGCAACGTGAAAATTGCCTTTAACAGCCAAAGTAAAAACAATTGTCGAGCATATATAGACATACATTTATATTTGGAATATTTTCCTATAGAAATCAAAAAGATTTTCCCATCTTATTTTGTTGCTATTCAGACCAGCATGGTTTAGTGCCACTTGGTTCAGACACGCAGCGCCGAGAATCTGTCCGGCTGCCAGTCACAGCAGTGCATCTACCCTTTTCCTTGTAGGACCAGGTGGCGCGCCACATGCATGCCAGAGCGTTATGGGACAGCAAGCAGCATCTTTCCCCAAAGGAGGACGGCCATGGAACACATGTATATCTCAAAATAATATCAGCCGGAACTGTTTTTTTTTACCCAAGAATAGATAGGAGTCAGTTTAGGTGAGCAACATACTGGTTTTTCTTACACTAGAAAGGGGAAGACGGTTGAATGATGTAACCAGAGTGAAATAATGTTTATGAATATCTTTGCTAAGAATGTTTTTGTTGCTCAGGTGGCACCTGTCAATCAGATTCGATACAGGAAACACTAATACATGTTATTACATGGTTATAACATTCCCACGTGAAAAAATCCTTCACCTACACGTGTATATAAATGAGCATTGGTGTGACCTGATCCTAACAAACAACGGTGGGGAATTAATTGGCCCCCAAGGGGCCACATTATGTACAGTTACAGTTTTCAAGGGCAGAAAGGAAGAGATTAAATGCTGTCAGGATAATAAATATGAGTCATTGCATCATAACATTAAGATAACATGTAATATATTTTAGATTGATCCCTTTAAAATACATGTAATTAAATAGAAATCACCCCTCCCCTCACACACACAGCAAGAGGCCGTCAACACCGAGTCAGGTTATGCTCGAGGTTTCTGCCTTCTAAAAGGAGGTTTTGACCCCGCGACTGTCACACTGTGATTTACTCATAGTTGATTCGCTGGGATCTGTTAGTCTGACTTAAACTGTAAATAAAATGAACTCTGTTATGATATGACATTTTTAAATAAAACTAAATGGAATCAGAATCAAACCATTTATCTTCAAATGTCAAATCGTAAAACTTTAAATATTACAAAAGTTTAAATAAAACTATATAAGAGAAAAGAAAAACAGGTCCCACAACGAGTGGAAAGGAAAAACCTTTAACAGGCAGAAACCACAAGCAGAACCAGACTCGGTGTTATTAAATAAGTAGAAGTAAACCTTTAAATATGATTAAAAATAACTCTCAAAAGAAAGGCCGAAATGATATTCAGTTTTTTATTAACCCTTATGTTATGTCAGGGTCAAGGTGACCCTAAGGCCTGAAAACAAATATTGTTTGCCTTGCCTTTGGGTCACGTTGACCCTGAGACAACACAAGGGTTACATAATTTACAATGAAACTAGTCGTAAAGATTACTATCTTAAAATAAAACAGTTTGAAATTTAATGCATTTCACAGTGTCGCTCTTAAACCATGAGGGCCGCATAATTACAGGGAAATGGCCCAAATTTGGCCCCCGGGCCGTCCACTTCTCAGGTCAAAGTGACGAGTGGATTGAGATCAATGCTTCCTAGAGCTAGGTTGGACTTTCATGCTTTTCTATACATTTAAAATGTGTCTTAAGATCTTTAATAGACTACATATTTTGAAAAGTAACACTCAAAAAGCGTTGTGTGTTTGGAGATACTGACGGTTATGACAGCGACTAGTTTGTGTTTTAATGACTGTGTTGAGTGACAGGTTTATATTTTTTCTTTCCATTTATTTTGTATACACTCTCTTCCCCCTCTCTCAGAGCCGTCAGTCACACCGTCACAGTCGTGCGGTCACATGGCAGGCACGCCAGCGCGCCAGATGGCAGTTGTTACAAATCCTCCACCCCTCACATATGCACTCCCTCCCCCACACGACGTGTCACAATGGCCGGCGAGGTGCCGGCTGACACGCCCGCCGATGTCGCTGCCCCCGGCTTGCCCTTCCGTGAGCATTACAAGCCGTGATCCATACTTCCTGCTATTGTAAGTAACAACAAGGATTGTGGAAACATCTCATAATCCCTTCCCATAGCTATCAGCTAATACATCCTCTCTTTTTTTGTTCATCGTTTAATGCATATTTCTTTAATACAGTAATGCTCGGGTGGTCCAATTAAAACGACACACTTTCCTGAGCCGTTTTTCTGCCTGTTTGGGCATAAATTGGAGTTTGACGAGGATAATCCAGAACTGCAACATCAGCAGTTTTCAACTTTCTTTTCCAAGAAATGTTTACGGACATGAATTAAAATGAATAAGAAGAAGAAGAATCTCACATTCATGCGAGTTAAAATCCATGTATGATTAAGTAAGTAAGTCATATTCGTAGAGCGCTTTAGACCAGGGTCACAAAGCACTTAAACAATCAAAACAATACCCAATAATAATAATGTAATATATACTGAAAAGGTCAAGATAACACCGAGACAAACACGGGAGTCTCAGAGAATCAAGGAAAAGCCTGCACAAATAAAAGTGTCTTAAGTTGTTTCTTGAAGGATTCAGTAGAGTCCATCAAGCGCAGAGAGACAAGGATCGTAGAAATGTGAGTTCTTCTACTAGAGCAGGTCAGAATTCTCGCTTCTCAAGTTCTGCAATAAGAAACTGTTGCAATAGTCCAGACGAGAAGACACAAACGCATGGATTATAAACTCCAGATCATGCACATTTTCCTAAATTTAGAGATTTTTCTCAGTTGAAGGAAATTCAATTTTCAGTTTTCTGCAGTGTTGAAAGTAACTCAAAGTAGCTACAAAGCGCTTGTTGTTTGTTGCTTGACATCCCATCGAAACGCACCTGCTTAAGACCTGTATCCTGTCTTGATAGAGATGATCGAACATGCAGATCTTCAAGTCCATGCTGGGCTGAACCACCCACACTGGCAGCGTGACAGCTGATCCGGTCACCTTGATGGGAATCTGTTCCAATCAAAGCGCAGTCGCGCATAAAGAGAGATGAATCGAGGATTATAAAGACGGAGTCTTACCGGTCCGGTGTTTGGATCGGAAAACACTATTTTGAAGTCCAATCTATTCTCCCCCGGGATGGATGGCGAGAAGTAAACATCCAGTCGGATGGTTTCAAAGGCTCCAATCGTTCCCTCTTTTATCTGTTAAGAGTGATTCGACCAAAAGTCAACATTTTAAATCAGTTAAGTGCTTCATAAACGTGTTTTATCGACATCACGGGTGTGAAATAACACATGAGGATTCTTCAGCGAGGCATTTGAAAGCATCATTCCACGACAACGATCCAGGCCACAGTTTCTCTCCGCGCTGACACAGGCACAGAGGGGAAGGCGACGCACCATTAGCCGCCGCCAGAGAGATGTAATGAAGCCTGAACGACTCAAGGAGTCACTTTTCTGCAGAAGCATAATATCTCCCTTCGGAGAGAAACTTGCTTTCGCCATTATTGATCGCACGATTAAGAAGAAAAGAAAATTGAGCAAGTTTTAATGACTGATTCAAATCCTTGCTTTTATTTATTTATATTGTTTAAATCAATAGAAGTATTTTATTTTTGCATAATGTTAGACATTTCTTTATTTTATTACCACAAATTGAAATAATGAAAAGTATTTGTTTTAAGAGGATGAACAATTACAACAATTTAAAATATAATTTATCACTTAAATCAAATCAATTACATTTAGAAGACTTTATCAAAAATACATTTTATCAAGAGTTTAACTATTTTACCATTTTATTTTGAATATTATTTGTAATTTAAGAATTATACAAATACTCTAGAATCTCAATTCAATTTGTTTCAATTCAATCAAGTTTGTATGTGATATTTAAGTTGCTGAGGTCCTTAATTTGAATGTCAGACAAGTCAAGTTAATAAATATATATATATATAAACAACATTTGTATTTAGAGGGTGAACAGTGACAAAAACAACACAATTCTAAATAATCTTGTGATTTTAAAACAAATATAAATGAATAACATTTGAAAAACATCATCCAAAATATAGTAAACATATATAAATAATAATAAATTATATATTAAACAATATATTGTATATTATTATATTATATTATTATATATTATTATTTTACTACAAAATGTTACATTATTCGTAATTCTAAAACATGATTTTACTAGGACTTTTTTATGTCAAATTTATTGTGCAAGTTTCTGAGGTCCTGAAGTTAAATGTTAGACAAATTGAGTTTATAGATTATATATATAAAAAAAATGTATTTAGGGGGTAAACACTGACATAATTTTTTAAACATAATTTATGTTTTTAAAACAAATTTATATAAATTACATTTATAAACTTTATATAAAAAAATGATTAGGAGTCAATTTATTTTACTATATTTTTTTAAATATTATTTATCATTTTAAAATATTATTTGACTAGAATTAAACAAATACTATAGAATTAAACAAAGATACTAGAAATGTTTTTTTTAAAGCATTTTGAAAAAAAACATCTTTTATAGAAACAATAAAGTTTCAAACAAAGCAAAAAAAAAGTATATTTTAACAGAGTAATAGTATAATCTATGTATATATATATAATGACATATATTGAAAAGAGAGAAATAAATAAAAATAAAAATCTGTGTAAAATTTGTGTCACAGTTTTCCAAAGTTTCTCTGATTTGTGATTCATGTCAGTTTAGCAAGAAGAATGAAGAAAAAGAGCTGCATAAATACCTCCTTTTATTCCAACTCTATTCAAAATACTCATTGGTGAATAAATATCTATTATTTTTTTTTAAATGATCAAATACTTGCCATGATCTGCTACACAATAATCCAACACTTACGTCGCCAAGATGGATGTCACACGAGTCGACCGGACTCTCCTCTGCTTGAGGGTCAACAGCAGCTGAAACACCAGCAAATAAAAGTAAATTAATTCTTATTTGCGTCACAAAACCAATACATGACAACAAAATCGATCAGACGGAGTTCATCAGGTTTAAATCTGCGCTTTAACATGGAAAACAATGAACAATGTGGCCACGGAATAGAAGACGAAAATGTTCAAAAAGGACAAAGACAAAGACACCTCATAACAGATTGTTCCCAAGTTAACACAGGAGACAGAAACGTGTGAAGAGCTTATCAAAGCATCAGCAGAAGAAAAACGCTGAGTACAGCGTCGAGGACATCAGATTGGAGGAAGCATTAGAGCGACGGCTCGTCGTCAACTGGAAGAGGAAGGTGAACCTTGTTTATTTTTAATTATTTTTCTTTGAATTAATCCATGTTACCTGCTTTATTTTCCACTGACGCCTCAGACAAATCCTGCTTTGGTTGATCCACGTCTGGATTACTGTCCTGAAAATGTCATTTTAGTATTTATAGGGTCATGTGTTGATGTAAATAAAACCAGGATTCTGTACAAACAAATACCAGGAGGTTGCTGGCGAGCGCTTGGACCGACATCTGGGCATGTCGAGTCTCTGGAATGATGCGTGGAGTCGTGTCCAGCTGGAAGCTCGTGGCCAGAGCGCCCTTGTTGCTCAAGGTTATGGTCTGAGAAACGTTCTGACCCACGAGCTGAGGGCCGAAATCTACGGTGTGACTCGATACCTGCACCTGAGAGATGGAACCCAGAAGAGTGATGAAAGTGAATTAAAAATCTATATTAAGCCACCTTTAAGGTAGCATTGGACACATCATTTTTGAGAAACGATCTCAACTTACTTGACATTTTTTGGTCGTGCATCTCACAGGGACGGAGAAAGAACCTGCTGCTGATGCGAACATGATTTCTCCTTCCATGTCTTTGTTTAACTGTAAAAAAGAAAAGGAAATAAACAGATAAAACTACAAAAAAAATTCCCCAAAATATAAGTAAAACTCCAAAATCCTGGAACTCTACTCTAAATTGGAAAGCAAGAAATTTAAAATGGATCCTGAAAGAAACTGGTGGGCAGTGAAGAGTTTTAAGGAATCGGGGGAATGTGAGTTCTTCTACTAGAGCGGCTCAGAATTCTCGCTGCAGAGTTTTGTATTAACTGCAGGTGCTTCTTGTTTAGACAAATAGACTTATATCATTAAAAATAGACTTATACTGCTTACAGATTTCTGCCCCAGGACCAAGACACCACAAATAAGTGACCTCAAGAACCACAACACTTCCTTAACTGGACACAAATTTGCGTTTATTATTGATTGTTGTTATAAAACATTATAGAAGTTATAGAACACAACTGACCTGAGGTTGGAACGTAAGGGTGAAATCACAGGACATCCCAGAAGACAAGGGACCGGGCGTCTTAAAACTGAAATGATTTAAAACCAGTTTAGTTCAACACAGATTTTAATGGGCGACACACTTTTCGATTTCTGTCAGAAAACAATAATAAATATAGGTTCGACTTTCCATCTGGATAAAACAGAATTAAGGAGGAAAAAAACTACAGTCAAATGGGAGTAAAAAATACAATACTAGTTCATTGTATTCATCATACAAGAAAATAAATGAAGTTAAAACTACCGGAAGTACAATCAACATGAAAATAAGCAGGCAGCCACAGATTTGAGATGATAAACATTGTCTTTTTAATGTATTTTTCTGGTATAAAACTGAAGAGAAGGCAAAAAAACAATAATAAATACAATAAAATACAAGCAAAAGTAACTAAAAAACAACAGTTAAGTAACTCTAAATACAACAAATGGCTACATATTCCATCTTTAGGCATCTTTTTTAACCTAAGAAGCCTGTAATTCAAACATAAATGGTGTTCAGCTGGGATTGAAGAGAAGCTTCCGTAAGTCACGGAGAAGATTAACCCGGCATTTGAATAATTCTATAACTTGCTTGAGTGCTTGGTTCGTTCTCCATCTCAGCTCATTTCATTTAACTGCCCTTTCAATCCAGACTCCATAAAAGAAATAGAAAAGGCACATAAAGTAAAATAGAACGTCCCACCAGGGATTCGGCGCCGGAGCGAGACAATGTTTGAGAAAAATCATACGAGCGCTAAATAAAGTGCAGCGAATTAGGCCATATACTGTGTGAAGGCTGCAGTGATGAGGCTGGGACTGGGAGTTGCCACACAACACTTTTATTGTTATTATCCAAGATGATTCAAACTCTCACTCATTCCTGAGGAACATATATAGTCTTTAATGAATACTTTACTTTTCTTACAAAAAATTATGTCAAGAATTAGGGGTTTTAAGAAACATCATTAAGGCGATATTTAGCTTTTCTACAATATTATATTGATATCCGACTGCACTGAATCGTTTTTATTTTAAATACAATTTTGACTTGCGAATCATATTTTATGCGTTACCACAGTACTTTTACATGTCTAAAATCGACAAGTATTCACACCGTGTTCACTTTCGTGTGGTAATTAGGAGTCATTACACCAGCGGCAGCTAAAAGAAAATTGAAATCCTGCGAGATCCCGCCGATGACTGAGGACGAGAGGATACAGTGGACTCTCAAAATGGACGTATATTCACGCCGTGTTCACTTTACGCGTGGAAATTAGGTGTCATTACACCCTCAGCTGCTAAAAGAACATTGAAAACCCATGAGATCACGCTGATGACTCAGGATGAGAGGATACAGTGGACTCCAGCAGCTTTGGTTTCAAAACATATGAAAGCATGTGGTCTGTATCCGTTATCGCTATTGTACAGCACTTTATTGATGAATTTTAGTTGGTTTTTTTTATTCATATTTTACTTTTATCGTAGTTGTTTTATGTTTTATGTATAAAAAAAGTGTATACGCCAAAATATTTTGCAAATATTCACAGCATTTGCTCATTTTTGTGTCGCAATTAAATCCGTCATTTTGTCTTCCGCAGCTAAAGGAACATTGAAATCCTGCGAGATCCCGGCGATGACTGAGGACGAGAGGATACATTCGACTCCAGCTGTATTTAAAGCTGATGTTTGAACCTATTTTGGTTTTAAAACAAATTAAAGCAGTCATGTGGTCTTTAAATTCTGCAACACCAGAGTCAAGTACTCGGAAAATACTACAAATATATAATTTTAAGTATCTCAATATAATGTATCGTTGCCTCTGTATCGGGATACGTATCGTATCATCAGATTCGAACCAGTACACACCCTTAATAAGAATCTAGATCGGGGGTGTCAAGTCGATAAAAAATAGAAGAAAAAAGGGACAGAAATCCGAACCAAATGTATTTTTACCAAGCAGTACCTAAAAGTAAGTATTAGTCTGATTGCGACATTATTCCTTATCCTTGGATTAGCTTTGTATTTTTGTCATCCTACATCAAACACTGACCAAAAAAATTCCTTTTTTATTCAACCTCATTTTTATTTAAATGGAAGTCTTTGTATAACTGTTTACATGTCAAGCTTCGTCCCTTATCTTATCTTAGAAAACCGCATTTTCCTCAAGAAAATGCTGTATTTGACGGCGACAGATTATAAATAAAATAACAAGCTCCAGAAAGTCAAGGCTGATAAAAAAAAAAAAGGCTTTTTCTTTGACGGACTTGAGGCACTTGAGGATAAAAAAAGCCTCTTATCAACTATAAGGCAACGTGGCTGTCACAAATCATTGAGATTTAAAAGGTAAATAAATATAAAAAACAAACTTTTTGAATCAGTCGTGATGAAGCTGGTTGTTTTCTTAATTAAGGGAAAAGCAAACTGGCAAAAGTGAAAGAAAAACAAAGGGGGGATCTTAATGCCACTTCAAGGATCACAGTTTATTGAGCAAACACTTCTGCAGCTTATTCTGTGTTGATAAATCTGCTCACGAGCGTCAGCCGCCTGTCACTTTAATATACTTTAAAAACCAAGTGTGAAAACATCTAAAACGACCATTTTTATTCAAAATAATGCCTGTTTTTCTTCACTCACTACATCCGTCACCTCGATTTACCCGCATTTACTGGAACAAACCGATCACGAATCGACCTCCCAGCAGTTCCCGACACGTGCCAGGAAGTGACGCATCATCTTATCTGATTCTTAACCAAGTTTGGCAAGCGTCGGGATGATGGGATTCTTTTTTTTTCTTCTCCTCTTAGCACAGAAGAGACACAAAAAAGGCCTAATTTGGCTGAGCATGGATGGCGCTGGATATTTATAGAAAATCAGAGGGCGTAGATGGAACCATGGGCGGGTGAGTCCAGTGTGTTTCCATCTCACGTTTCTCTCTCCTCTTTGTTAATGTGGTCACAGGTTCTCACAGCAAGTACCAACCAACAGGTTTTTACACACAAGCCTACACACTTCATAGTCACTAGGAGAATACTACTATGTTTTAAAAAAATATATAATTTTGACTTGCAAATCATATTCTATGTGTTACCACAGGTATGGTTAGTAGTTCAATAAAGTGTATATTTATTTTAAAATGGACATGTATTCACGCCGTGTTCACTTTTGTGTGGAAATAATCACTCCATCAATCTATATATACATTTTATTTTATTTTAAATATAATACAGAACATTTATTCCCATTTTTGTATATTCTTGTAGTTTCTCCATCGTTTCCAATAATAATAATAAGTCACCTATGGTATTCCATAACACTGGAAGAGGATAATATCTAATATCTATTTACATTAAAAAATATTTTTAATTTATGTTTCAACAGTTATTTGAATATAGTTTTCTTTTGTATTCACAATTTATGTAGTTCAACTTGTGAAGACACTCCTGGTTATCCATGATACAGGAGAATGTTATATTAATTTTTGAATATTTTGATTAATATTTAAACGTTTATTTTCATTTATTTTTGTCACCTCTTTGTTTATTTCCACTTGTATTTTAATATATATATATATATATATATATGTATTTCCAATATTTCCAAATAATGTCACCCCTGGTATTCCACACAGGACTGTATATATTTATGTTTTTAAATATTTGTATTTATATTTCACAAGTATTAGTACAGACCACATGACTCTCAAGTATTTCAATATAGTTTTCCTTTTTTATTCCCTATTTTGTGAAGTTCCATGTAATTTTCTTTAATAAATGTTATAATTTCCATTTAATATTTAAACTTATTCTCATTTCCATATTTTAACTATTATTTCCTGGTATTCCATAGCACAGGATCTATTAAAAATTTAAAACAATTCAACATAGTTTTCCTTTTTTATTCCCACTTTGTGTAGTTCTTTTAATTTAATTAAGATTTATAACACTCCTTGTATCCAATTATTTCCAATTTTAAACATTTATAAATACAAATCCCATTTCCATATTTTTTCTATTGTTTCAAATAATGTCACTCCTGGTTTTCCATAACACAGGATAATATCTATTCCCATTTTAAAATATTTTAAAGTATATTTCAATATATATTGTTTAACTTATTTACTAAACATTTTTGTGTAGTTATACTTCTGTATATTTATTTAATTCCAATATTCCAATCATTTTATTACCATTTTTAACAAAATGGTTACTTATTTATTCCCACTTTGTGTGGTTGACAACTTCTACACGGTTATTTTAAATATATTTCTTGACTTCGCAGCTACATCAAATATCATTTTGTCAACCTAACATTCGGACCGGCATCGACAGGGATGTTTCCGAACGAGAGCGAGAAAGCGAGAAGGTTATAACGAACAGTCTGTGAAACTTCCCTCCACGTGCAAACGTGCGTATTCGTCACATGCGAGTTAAGAATAGAAGCTTCGGACGCTGATGCGCTCAGACAAGTGGTGGACGAGCTCCTCGACAGTATCGGTGGTTTTTCCAGCGGACACTGATGCATCCTGGGATGTTCTTGGAGCGGTCGGGTGGAAAGAGCCGAGATGCAGAAACCACGTCTAATCGTGCGAGCGACGACGAGAAAGTGATACACAGCGAGTGACCTGCAGAACAATGCATCACCTGCTGCCTGTGGGTGGTTTTCTGAGACGCAGACTGACTCACTGGGTCTCAGAAGTAGATCAAAGATGGTGGACAGATGTGGGAGGTTCGGCTTTTTTGTGCGACATTAAACAGGTGGTGAAGTAGTTTAAGTATTTATAAGCACCAAGGATACAAAAGAAGATAATGATTTTGGATTCCATGATCAAACACCCGAGATAATCGTCGATTATTACAATAAAAATGAGGATTTACTGCAATTTAATCTAGTTCACGCAATAGTCAGCCGACCACTAGGGGCCGCCACATGCTTCAGACTTCATTAAACTGCACTAAATAACAAGCAAGTAAAGGGTCAAGACAGATAAGTTGTTGAAATTGCACTTTTTTTATAGCATATACTGTATTTTCAGATGTTATTTTATTTTAAGAAACTTTAGTTTTGAGTTATTCATCATTTCAAGACATTTATCATCTTAAACTTAAAGTGGTTTACATATTATTTTGTTTAAACGCATCCGAATGTCAGATGTTTTCCTTAAAATCATGTGTAACTAACAATATCAGCCACAATAATGTGGATTAAACATTTTTATTATTATTTATAAAAAGGTTAATTTTCTCAAACATATTGATAATTTTCACGTTTTCCTATCATTTAATTAAGAAAGATAGTTCACATCAGCTTTAAAAGCTGCTCGAGTCGACTGTATCCTCTCGTCCTCAGTCTCCACCAAAATATGTCCAAACATCAGCTTTAAAAGCTGATGAAATCGACTGTATCCTCTCGTCCTCAGTCTCCACCAAAATATGGCCAAACATCAGCTTTAACGTTCCAAACATGACAGTGTGTTTAAAATAAAACAAGAAGTCGTTTCAATTCATAGCTGGGTTGCCAGACCCATTATTTGATTGATCTGATTTTTTTTATTTGACAAAAAAAAATAAGATTTAACAGTAAAAAAACATACCTTATGGTGATAAATTCTTTGATCTGGGAAGAGACGCCGAGAAAACGACAGTTGTTCGTCATGGAGCTGCTGTTGGTGAGTATAATTCTCTTGGTATACGTTTCCTTAACCTCGAAATCCTGAAGAAAAAAGTAGAAAAATGACATTAAACCCGACATTTTTTAAGCAGTTTCTGTGTGAGTTTACCGTGAATGAGACAAGCTCAGGTTTACTGACAAACGAGGGTCCTTTCAGTTTTGACCCGAGCGTGTTTTTACTGGACAAGTGAAGCTTCGCTGTAGCAGGGACTTCATCCTGGGTCACTGGAATGGGCGTCAACTTCTGATACGAGGGCGTCTGTAAGAAAAGAAAAACATATAATAAGAATTTAAAAAGTAAATAGACAAAAAAACTAATAATAGAACCAGCGGAGAAAGTTATGTTTTATGATCGGTTTATTCGTGAAATAACTGGAAACACCTATATTGGAGCAGATGGTCCGATCTTTGGAGTTCCATCTGGATCCAGGAAGGTTTTGAAGAATTTGACATAATTCTAAACTTTTTTTTAAAGCAAAATACAATTAAAGAAGAAGAATAACAAAGTAAAAAATATCAACTTACAGACCGAGTCACGTTCTGTCAGTATTATTTTGCAGACTTATTTGTTAAATTCTAACAGACCGAGTCACGTTCTGTCAGTATTATTTGGCGGCTTCAATTAGTCAATTCTAACAGACCAAATTACGTTCTGTCATTATTCTTTTGCGGCTTCAATTAGTAAATTATATTAGACCGAGTTACGTTCTGTCAGTATTATTTTGCAGACTTATTTGTTAAATTCTAACAGACGGAGTCACGTTCTGTCAGTATTATTTGGCGGCTTAATTTATTCAATTCTAACAGCCCAAATTACGTTCTGTCAGTATTATTTTGCGGCTTCATTTAGTAAATTCTATTAGACCGAGTAACGTTCTGTCAGTATTATTTTGCAGACTTATTTGGTAAATTCTAACAGACCGAGTCACGTTCTGTCAGTATTATTTTGCAGACTTATTTGGTAAATTCTAACAGACTGAGTCACGTTCTGTCAGTATTATTTGGCGGCTTAATTTAGTCAATTCTAACAGCCCAAATTACGTTCTGTCAGTATTATTTTGCGGCTTAATTTAGTAAATTCTATTAGACCGAGTCACGTTCTGTCAATATTATTTTGCGGCTTCATTTAGTCAATCCTATCAGACCGAGCCACGTTCTGTCAGTATTATTATCCGGCTGAATTTAGTTAACGTTAAGAAACCTGAGTAACGATATGCAAGCATTGTGTTGTAGCTCAATTTTATAAATTCTAACAGACCAAGTTACATGCTTTCAGTAATATTTTGGGGCTTAATCTTGTAAATTCTAACAGACCAAGTCACGTTCTGTCAGTATTAATTTGGGGAGTCATTTTGTAAATTCAAACAGACCTAAATACAATGTTAATGATTTATTTCTTCGCTGTGTATTCAAAAGATCTTCTTGGCTGAGGTATGTACTCTCCGAGCGTCACGTCCCTTCTCATCCCTCGACCCGGCACTAATGCGCTCATCTCTCCCAGCAGCCACTGCTGCCGTGAAGTGGCCTTGCATCTCTGAACAAGTGTAATTCGTACGTTCCGATCACTCGCACTTGACTCGCACTCGTCCCGAGCTCTGATTCACGCTCGCTTCAAGGCGTCAGAAGCCCCCGCTCGAGATGGGAGTAACAAGTCTGGATGACAAAAGGAGACGAACGAGCCATTGACAGCCAACTATTGATGGTCGTGGAACAGCCTCGGAGAAAATTCATATCATGTCCTTCATTTACCACTCGTTCTTGTTTTCCCATCAAACTATTCTCAGACCTGTCGAGATCTTCATTATCATTTTACAATCTACATGGGAATTATTTGTCATCTTTCAAATACAAGCTTCATCGTGGATGCATTTTTAAAGCTCAGAATGTTCAATAAAACATTTAAGAATGTCCCATTTTCTTGTAAATCAGAAGGAAGTGCAGCATAATTCACACAGACCTCATGGGAACCATCATCATCATCAGCACCGTGAGTGAACAGAAGAATTAATTTGGGCTTCATTCATTGATAATACAATGGTATCGACTCATTTTTATAATATAATAGCTAACTCAAAAATTAACGTATCTTAAATAACAAATACCCAGGATTGAACATATCATTTATTAAGGTGCATGTTGTTAATTTAAAATTAAATCATTTTGAATGACAGGAATGTGTTGGAAATGTTGTATTTTCCTGCAACCATTCACGGAAAATTTATGACGAGTCCTACTTTTGAACCTCAAATTAAATTAAATTTGTATGACCCTATAAGATCTTTCTTATTCTTTCATTAGAGAAACTTGTTGATTTTAGTTGATTTATTTATGTTGATTCTGGTGGTAGACCTCAAGGGATACAAACAGATTTATTATCTGGCCTTCGGTCAACTTGACCCTGAATCAAAACCAGGGATACCACAAACACATTCGTTTTAAGGCCTTCGGGTCACCTTGACCCTGAGATAACACAAGGGATACCTCAAATACATTTGTTTTCGGGTCTTCGGGTCACCTTGACCCAGAGACAACACAAGGGATACGACAAACACATTTGGTTCCGGGCCTTCGGGTCATCTTGACCCTGACCACAAGGGATACCAAAGACACATTTGGTTCCGGGCCTTCGGGTCATCATTACCCTGAGATACACAAGGGATAGCACAAACCCCTTTGTTTAAGGGTCACCTTTCCCCAGAGACAACTCAGGGGTTACAACAAACAGATTTGTTTTTGGGTCACCCTTCCCCAGAGACAACACAAGGGATCCCTCAAACAACATTTTTTTCAGGCCATCGGGTCACCTTGACCCATAGATTACACAAGGGATACAATTAACACAAAGGATACCACAAACCCTTTTTTTTTTCGGGGCCTTCTGATCACCTTGACCCAGAGACAACACAAGGGATAGCACAAACCCCTTTGTTTAAGGGTCACCTTTCCCCAGAGACAACTCAAGGGATACAACAAACAGATTTGTTTTTGGGTCACCCTTCCCTAGAGACAACACAAGGGATCCCTCAAACAATATTTTTGTTCAGGCCTTCGGGTCACCTTGACCCAGAGATTAAAGAAGGTATACCACAAATACATTTGTTATCGGGTCTTTGGGTCACCTTGACGGAGAGATAACACAAGGGATACCACAAATACAGTTGTTTTCGGGTTAAAATCCTGGGAATTCTATGTCTTATATTTGTCCATTGGTCTCACATGTAGCTATAAATATATCTATATATTATATTTTGATTGATATGTTTATGTATGTTTGTGTAATGTTAAGCTGAGTCATTAGCATTTGAGTAAGTGTTGAGTTCCTCACACATAGAACATGCTATTCTTTATTCCAGTAACTCGACTGCACCTTGTACTTCTGCTCCCACAATCCGGGGAACTGGGGTCGGGCGAGACAACCTTCCACTCCCGGCCCGAGGGCTTCCTTCAGGTCCTCCTGGTCCGACGAATCCGACGAGGAGCTGCTCTCGGACCACTGGACGAATAAACCCGGACACATAATAAATACATCATCGCAGCGACTCGTCTAAAGACGCATCTACACTTCTTCACTTTACTTCTCTGTGTTGGATAGAAGAGACCGTGGACCTGAGTTTCTCCCTCACTCTGGTGGTCTCCAACCTTCCAGGTGTTTCTACTCCTTCTCGCCGCCCGCTTTCCTCCCTCGTCGGCTTTTGTTCGGGAAGCTTTCGGGTCGCGACCTCGACTCTCTCTGACCCCTGCCGCTCCGATTCCCTGAGCAAGGGTGAGATCGACAATTCCGCATTAAAACAGAAACGGGGTCACGTATACAGCGAGGCGCGCGGCGAGAAGAAAAACCACCCACGCGGCGCTGCGTGGAGTGGGAGTGGAGGACATGCATGTGGGCGCAGAGAGCAGCAGAGAGACGTACTCTTGTTTTTGTCGTCGCTCTAATAGTTTCTGTCGACGAATGCTGTCGTCGTGGTGGAAGCTCCGGGCCTGCAGGGGTTCTTGCTGCTCTTTCTTTGGGGTGTTTACTCTGATGGCTCGGCTCTGATGGACTCGTACGTTCTCCTGGAGGAACGAGAGCATCAACACGATCACAGGATTCACACGAGCCTCTCTCACTCCGTCGATAATCAGACAGATTAGATCGCATCACAGTATTAACAGATTAACTTTATTGAAATAAACGTTGTTTTAAAGTTTATTTCTTTCCAAAAGCAACTTTAAAAGCGATTGTTAAATGTGACAAACTATTAACTGAACTAGTATCTTTATAATAACGTTTTAAGTACTTTAGTAGAAGTGGAAAATAGTATTTTATTGAATTATAAATACAACATCATGCAACTCCTAATGTTTAATATCAAACCGTCATCGTTCTTCTTATAATGATGCTTAAAAAAAACACACACAGGATCACATTTGTTCAACAAACAAATGAATTAAAGTATAAAGATGTGGGGGTTTTTTTAACTTTTAATTCTGGTGATTTAAATGATTTGAATCGAGGTTTTCTATCAAAAATATGATGTTTTTGGGCCTTCGGGTCATCTTGACCCTGAGATAATAAGGGATTCTAAAAAAAAAAAAATAATAACACAAAGGAAACCATTAACACATTTTTTTTCGGGTTCTTTCGGGTCACCTTGACCCAGAGACAACACAAGGGATACCACAAAAAAACATTTGTGGTATCCATCAAGGGTCATCTTGATCTTGAGATGACACAAGGGTAACACAAACACATTAGTCGTATCCGTCAAGGGTCATCTTGACCCAGAAATAACACAAAGGGTACCACAAGGGTCATCTTGACCCTGAGATAACACAAGGGATACCACAAATGCATTTGTTATCGGCCTTTGCGTCACCTTGACCCAGAGACAACACAAGGGATACCACAAAAAACATTTTGGTATCCGTCAAGCATCATCTTGACCCTGAGATAACACAAAGGATAACACAAACACATTTGTGGTATCCGTCAAGGGTCATCTTGACACAGAAATAACACAAAGGATACCAAAAGGGTAATCTTGACCCTGAGATAACACAAAGGATACCACAAACACATTTGTGATCGGGCCTTTGGGTCACCTTGAACCAGAGACAACACAAGGGATACCACAAATACATTTGTTTTCGGGCCTTTGGGTCACCTTGACCAAGAGACCACACAAGGGATACCACAAAACATTTGTGGTATCCGTCAAGGGTCATCTTGACCCTGAGATAACACAAAGGATACCATAAACACTTTTTTTTTCAGGGGCTTCGGGTCACCTTGACCCAGAGACAACACAAGGGATACCACAAAAAAACATTTTTGGTATCCGTCAAGCGTCATCTTGACCCTGAGATGAAACAAAGGATAACACAAACACATTTGTGGTATCCGTCAAGGGTCATCTTGACACAGAAATAACACAAAGGATACCAAAAGGGTAATCTTGACCCTGAGATAACACAGAGGATACCACAAACACATTTGTGATCGGGCCTTTGGGTCACCTTGAACCAGAGACAACACAAGGGATACCACAAATACATTTGTTTTCGGGCCTTTGGTACACCTTGACCAAGAGACAACACAAGGGATACCACAAAACATTTGTGGTATCCGTCAAGGGTCATCTTGACCCTGAGATAACACAAAGGATACCATAAACACTTTTTTTTTTCAGGGGCTTCGGGTCACCTTGACCCAGAGACAACACAAGGGATACCACAAAAAAACATTTTTGGTATCCGTCAAGTGTCATCTTGACCCTGAGATAACACAAAGGATAACACAAACACATTTGTGGTATCCGTCAAGGGTCATCTTGACACAGAAATAACACAAAGGATACCACAAATACATTTGTACATGCAAACAATCGTAAAACTTGCACACATTTTATATGAAGGTCATTGTTTTGTTTGTAATGATTCAAATGTTGGTTTAGTTAGTGTCACATCTTTTATAACTAAACACAATATTGTTTATCTAACGAGAAAAACACACTGACACAATAATGTCTAAATAAATCGTCTCTTGTGTCTTCAAATTGCTAATAAAGTTGTGTTTCGTAAGAATTGCACTGAAACAGTTTAAGTTAAAACATCGTCAGTTTGTGAACACTGTCATGTAATCTCTGTGATCGATTGTCTCTGCCTCGTTTTCTGACGGAGTCAGTATCTTAAACTTGATTTTAATGTTTTTTTAAAATATAAAATATCCATTTTACGTCCCTTATCATCAGCGTTGCATCAGGAAGTTAGTGCACATGTATAATTGAACATAACCATTGAAAATGAAAACTCATGACAAGACGCGTAAATAAATGATAGACCTTCGTCTCCGATATCTTCTCGCTGAAATACGTTCATGTGTTTTTCTTACGTGTGTCGCTGCGATGCTAGACTTCAGTGATTTGACGGCGTTTATCCGCTTCTCTATCATCGTGATCTTCTGCTGCTGCTTCTCCGCCTCGTCCTGCTGCATCCTGCGTTTAAATAAAGATTTAAGTTAGCATTTAATTCAGAATATTACTATTATACACTTGGAAACTCACAGTGGTGGAAGAATTGGATGAACAGACTTTAAATTACATGGAAAAATCTTCAATTATCATTTATTTGAAGAGAATATGTCACATTATTTGGACTTTTGCTGATATATATATATATATATATATATATATATATATATAAATGTTCACATAGACAAATACATTTTAACCATTGGGTTATCTCTGGGTCAAGATGACCTGAAGGCCAGAAAACAAATGTGTTTGTGGTATCCCTTTGCGTTGTCTCCGGGTCAAGATGACACAAAGGCCCCGAAAACTAACGTGTTTGTGGTATCCCTTGTTTTATCTCTGGGTCAAGATGGCCAGAAAACAAATATGTTTGTCGTATCCCTTGTTTTATCACAGGGTCAAAATGACCAAAGGCCTGAAAACAAATGTGTTTGTGGTATCCCTTGCGTTGTCTCCGGGTCAAGATGACACAAAGGCCCCGAAAACTAACGTGTTTGTGGTATCCCTTGTTTTATCTCTGGGTCAAGATGGCCTGGTGGCCAGAAAACAAATATGTTTGTGGTATCCCGTGTTTTATCTCTGGGTCAAGATGGCCAGAAAACAAATATGTTTGTCGTATCCCTTGTTTTATCACAGGGTCAAAATGACCAAAGGCCTGAAAACAAATGTGTTTGTGGTATCCCTTGCGTTGTCTCCGGGTCAAGATGACACAAAGGCCCCGAAAACTAACGTGTTTGTGGTATCCCTTGTTTTATCTCTGGGTCAAGATGGCCTGGTGGCCAGAAAACAAATATGTTTGTGGTATCCCGTGTTTTATCTCTGGGTCAAGATGGCCAGAAAACAAATATGTTTGTCGTATCCCTTGTTTTATCACAGGGTCAAAATGACCAAAGGCCCGAAAACAAATGTGTTTGTGGTTTCCCTTGTGTTTTCTCAGGGTCAAGATGACTCGAAGGCCCAAAAACAAACGTGTTTTTCATATCCCATGTGTTGCCTCTGGGTTAAGATGACCCGAAGGCCTGGAAACAAATGTGTTTGTGGTATCCTTTCTGTTGTCTCCGGGTCAAGGTGTACAACCTCCACCACTGCATATGTATTTCTGGAAGCCAGGGAGGTCGTTCACCTTGACCCAGAGACAACACAGAGGATACCACAAACACATTTGTTTACAGGCCACTGGGTCACCTTGACCCTGAAATGACACAAGGGTTAAGATAAAGAACAGAGATTATTGATGTCAACAATCATAGAGAGACGTCTAATAAAAGTAAAACTGATGTAAAAGTAGATTAAGTTCAGTAAATATGGTTTGAGTTTGACCCCCGTGATTCTAGGTCACACGTTACCTTCTCAAGGTCTCCTTGAGAAACTTCACGGCCGTCTTGCGGTTCGCTCGCTCCTCGTCCTCTTTCTCCTGACTCACGTCTGTGTCCACGACAGCTGGTTGACTATAAAACAATCGTTCACTTGAAAGAAATATTTCCATCATGTCGTCACACACATGAGGTTTTTCCTACTTCTGGAGATGTCGCATCTTCAGTTGAAGACCGGCTTTCCTCTCCTGCCGCATCCTCTTCTCCGCCTTTCGGGTTTTGAGGTGCTGAAAGGCCCGCTCGTCCTCCAACAACTCCTGCTGGATCGACGAGAACCTGCCCAGCTCCACCTCCAGCTCAGAGAGATCCAGTCTGACAGAAGAATCAAGAGTTAAAGCATGATTTTATAGTGAGATACAGAAGAAAGTATTTGACTTCATCACTATATTGTGTGATATTTTTCCAGTATGGCTCCTATTTTATCTCGGTTGCCCTCGTCGTGATGAACCTGTCTGACTTCTGCCCTCGAAGCCATCTGGTGCTTCTGCACCACCTGAGGTGTCCAAAAACAGTGGTTCTCCTGAAATAATCATTTCCCTCCGAGGTGGTTCTTCGGTGTCGGAATATTTATTTTCCCGGGGAGCTCACTCTCGTTGCCGCAGCGCCGCGTCGATCCTCGCCTTCATCTCCTCACCGTCCCGCAACTCCCGGCAGGTGTTTTCATGCCGAGCTCGCAATCGGAATAAAGCCACGCTGCAAAAAACCCCCCCCAAAAAAATGGCGAAAATTTGTTTTTCAATTAGTTTTATTGAGCTCACCTTGATTCTCCAGCCGTCTCGATTTTTTTCTCTAAACTCTCTTTCTGTGTCAGCAAATATTTGAGGTTTTGTTGAAGCAGTTTGAGTTCCTCTCTATTGATGTGGAGAAAAAGTTAAACATATTTTTTATTATTTCATTTATTAAACATTTACTGGGATTGACTGTCACTGAAACAAAAGTCCAGTTTTGAGCAGACGATAAAAGCCAGAGATCATTTAAAACGGAGATGAAAAAAAGGGTTATTTTACACGTTTAGTCATTTTCTAGTAAGTAAGTAAGTCATTTTTATTAATATATAGCGCTTTTCCAGACCAGGATCACTAAGTGCTTAAACAATCAAAACAATACACAATAAAGTATATACTTTAAAGATCAAGATAAAACTGATAACACAATAGGAGTTCCAGAAAATCAAGGAAAAGCCTAGATGAAAAAAAAAGGGTTCTATTACATGTTTGGTCATTTTCCACTAAGTAAGTAAGTAAGTAAGTCATTTTTATTTGTATAGCGCTTTTCCAGACCAGGGTCACAAAGCGCTTAAACAATCAAAACAATACTCAATAAAGTATATACTTTAAAGATCAAGATAAAACTGATAACACAACAGGAGTTCCAGATAATCAAGGAAAAGCCTGAACAAATAAAACCGTCTTAAGATGTTTCTTAAAAGAGTCAGTAGACTCCACACAATTACATTTTGCGTCAAGAGAAAGAGCATTATGGGAAATGCTGTTTTTTTCAAGTTATAGAGGTCGGGGCGGTTCAAACCTGGCTTCGAAGATGTCGCACTCTTTCTGCCGACGAAAGCGGTCCAGCTGGTCCAGGTTTCGTCTCAGCTTGAACATCCGCGCCGTCTCCACGTAGGTCATCTTTTTGCTGGCGCCGGCCGCAGCCGCAAGGTCGTCTTTATCGTCGCCGTCCCTTTGGAACAGATGCAAATAGAAATAGAATCCATGTTTATCAGACTTTTGCACCAAATTCAATTGATTATATTGAGAAAAATAAATAAATAAATCACTTACTTATCCTGAAATTCAATACTTGACTCAGTTTCTTCAAAACTGTCATTTTCTGGTGGAGAAAAAAACGACATATATATCGATGTATATCAACAGTTAAAAAATAAAGAATGCTAGGAAACGTACCTTCTATGTCGTCATCACTCTGCGCACTTTTGATGGAACTTAATTCATATTTCTGCTCATCTTCTACTCTCTCCATCCTTTACCAAGAAAAAACATGTATGAACATTAAACAATATAATATAATACTTTTAAGATAAATATTTAAACCTAAAACAAATAAATGTAATACCAACAGAAGAAGTTACATAACATTATATTTTGGCAAAGGGGTAAACAATTATTAAACTTGAATTGGAAAAATGTTGCGTTTATTTTGACCATAAAGTATATCGTACAATGCTTTACATTCGAGCTAAAAAATGTAAAATAAAGCAAAGTTAGCGTTTTAGTAGCGGTAGCTAGTAACTGCTAAAACAACGCCATTGTTTCTAAAACTAATTACGTCATCAATAACTATCGCGCCTTTTTGTTTCGTCACTAAAACAAAGAAAATATAAGTTTGTTGAATTCCACATTCGTAACTACTTACCTTTTAAGTTCTTATTTAACTTTTTTAAGCGAATAAATTCGACTTCTCCGGGAAAAAGTTATTCGGCCATGTTTGTTTTAGTCACCATGGAAACGGCGCTGTCGTGTAGCATGTTGTAGGCGCGCACCTGAATGTATGCGCAAAAAATATACACTTATACATTTTTTAAATATTTATTATAGTAATCACACTCATCTAGACATCACGAAAAGGCATTTAGTACCTTCGATGTCTGTAATAATTTCAGTATTACGATAATAATAATGATAATCTTATTTTATTTTATTTTGTATTTTATTTGTATTGTATTTTGTATCATCGATTACATTTAAATAATTTCGCTCTCGATGTGTAGACATTTAAAGTTTTCACTCTCATAATAATTAAATATATCAAATAAAGTACATTTTTAACTTATTGGATAAGCCACTATTTAATTTTACATTTAATTTATAATAAAAATGTTATGCTTTAAAGCTTAGAATAGTTTAAATATGGGCCACTTTAATATATATATATATATATATATATATATATATATATATATATATATATATATATATATATATATATATATATATATATTAGCAAAAAATAATCATTCCAGCTGAGTCATGAGAAACAGAAATCTGTGTGTTAAGCAAAAATCCACAGTCAAGAATGAAACGTAGTGTTATCTGATGAAAACTATAAGCAACAGTAATTCTTCAATCCTATTGCACTAAGCTGCACATCCTGTGTGTGTGCGACAGATACAGAAAACTCAGGAGCTACCCGTGAATACATCATCGCGCTGTAGTCTTCCATCTCCATATCAGAAAACACCAAAACAGATTCATGTGTTGGGAAAAGGGTTCAGTGCTCCAGGTGTGTTTGTGGTCCCTGGTGAGAGGCAGGAGAAACCAGGCCAGGTGCTCTGCTTCAACTCTTAATAGAACAACTCGCACACGTTCTTGTTCTAGCACAGTTCACGTGACGTAATACGTCAATAATATCCTGGATTTATAATTACAAATATTATTATTATCAATAGAAAACCCCATGATATCATTGGTTGCAAACAATTAGTTTAATTGAATCTATTATATCAAGGTTTTGCACTTAATTCTAATAACCCTTGTGTTATCTCCTGAAAACAAATGTGTTTGTGTTGTCTCTGAGTCAAAGGGAACTAACAAACACATTTTTTTTCGTTACGGGTCAACTTGACCCTTGGATAACACAAGGGTTAAATAGGTTGAGAGTAAAAAAGTATTGAAATGATTTTAATTGTGTTTTTACACTCAGCTAACCTAATACAATTATGGGGAAAAATTTACACAATAAATTGAAAATATTATTTAATTTAAAACATTTTAAAACGGTTAACAAATCCTGATATTAAATCAATATTTTTTAATATTTCAGACGTTTATTCAAGAATAGAAAGTGTAACATAATGATCGAATATATACACAAATTTACCAAAAAAGAGAAGAAATATATTTAACATATAATCATTTGGGTGAATATAGTAGGAATCTCAATATATAATCTAAATAGTATACAAAACAATAACATGTGTAACTCATGTGTTGTTCTCAGTATTATCTTGATCTTTAAAGTATGTACTTTTTTGAGTATTGTTTTGATTGTCTAAGCGCTTTGTGACCCTGGTCTCGAAAAGCGCTATATAAATAAATATTACTTACTTACTTACTTACTTAAATGAATAGTAGTATTAAATCCAATATGGCCGCTGTGGTAAGTGATACGCTCATTAAATCGCATATTCTCTAAAATAAATATTGCTTTTATTTTTAAAAAACTGTGGAATATATGTGTAGCTAATGAATCTTTATATTTCATGATGCAATACAGCTTTTTTTGGAACCAAACCTTAGATAATTTCACTCATCATTGTTGTAAACGTTAGACTGTCATGTACTGGAAATAAAGACATTTTTAAGAAAAAACATTCATCCTTCTTTGTTTACAATCATGGCAAAATAAGTGTTTATTCTGCTATTATCTGGCTAGTCAGGGTCTCAGGCTGAGGACACAGCAGTTTAAATAGTATACAAAACAATAACATGTGTGTCGATTAATAGTAGTATCAAATCCAATATGGCCGCTGCGATAAGTTCACTAGATCGGACATTTTCTAAAATAAATATTGCTTTTAGTTTGTGAATAATACTGTGAATTTTATTAATTTAATATTTATGTATCTAATTATCCACCATTATTCATATTTTATATGCATATAAAGCATTATTTAGAGCTAAACCGTTTACCAAACAAGTGTTAGCTTATGCTAACCCAGCGGCAAATCCAAAAAAGACGTTTATAAACTTCATTTAAAGGCAGGAGGTCACGGAAAATTGTGTCAAATATTACATCATGTGAAGTCCTGTGCTCGTGATGAAGCTTCCTGCCCCCATCAGCCCCCTCATCCTGGCCAGATTGAATCTGATGCCAGGCAACTGTGGGATAGATTAGTCTCTCTCTCTCTCTCTCTCTCTCTCTCTCCCTCCATCCCACTCTCTCCCCTGATACAGTCGAATGTCACCAGCGTTGAATCCCTCTCTTAATTTTCTGCGCTTCGAGGGTCTCGTTTCCTGCGCTCTCTCCTCGGTTCGTTTTCCAGAACGCAGGAAAAGGGGGGGGGGGACTCGGGAAGCATCATGGGGTCAACATCACCTTCATCCTCTCCAGCATCTTCCGCAGCATCAGCACCAGACTTTCTTACTTTCTCCTCCGCAGCGCTGGAGCACCAGAGGAGCGCACGATAGTCAACTTTTTTATTTTTATTTTTATATACCCCCATCTTTTGACGTCCTTTTTTTTTCTTCAAAACTAAGTCTGTGGAATGGACGTGCCAACTTTTCTGCTGGAGACTCTGGCTCTGCTCTTATTTGGAAATGATATCTTTACTAGGTGAGAGCTGCTTCTTTATATTCCAAAAATAACAGTTAATACGCAGGAATTTGACATTTATTTAACAGATTTTTAGCTTGATATACTTCTAATAATCCTCTTCATGTCGTAAATGATGAATAATCTCTATAAAAATCACATTATAACGTGTTAAAACGTTATACATAGTCCCTTCTTTTTATGTGTCATCTCTGGAGGTTGAGGTGAATGTGAGGTGAGGTCACTCTCTATGTCAGGTTTGAGGTCAAGCATCTCCCCTTCTCTTTATTATTATTAAACATCTCAAAGTAACGATTATTCTGATGATGATTTTAGGAAGAAATGTGAGTTTGAAACTGACCTCGTCACAGTTTAGTTTGAGCCACATGTCGACACAAATATTATTATTATTTTAGTTTCTCTAGATAATAAATGATGACATCACCACCGGAGCAGGAAGTATTTTATATTATTAATTTCTTGAATTATAAAATGATGTTCCTTGATTCTAAGATCGGACCTTAAAAGGGTTTTATTAAAATATAATTAAATGAATTAAATAATTGCCTGAAAAGCTTCAAAACTTAGAAAGGGAACATGTGATATACATTTCAAGTGTTTAAATGCTATTTTTGAGTCTAAAAATATCCAACTTTAAGAACAAACATTTTGCTTCATTATCACCATCAGGGCGGCAACAGTTGTAAACATGTGGGTGGTCGGTCCAGATCCAAACAACCGCATGTCCGCCCCTTAAACATTACATACAATCTTATATAACGTTGATTTCTTTTATTAGCGTCATCACCGACATAGAATCTTTATGTTTCATGTTGCAATACAGTACGTTAGACTGTCAGGTACCAGAAATTAAGACATTTTAAGTGATAACATTCATCCTCCTTTTGCTTACGATCCTGATAAATAAACGTTTATTCGACAGTTCAATGAACCTAATCTGTATTAAATATTGCATTCGGTTTGTACAATATGGACCTGTTCGAGTGAATACAAATATAACAATCAGACCAAATACTTTTATTCTTTGAGAGCAAAATATAGATTATTTATGTCAGCAGCTCATCTGGAGTAAAGAGTAAAAGAAATTAAGATACAGATGGAAATGTTTTCGATGAAAGACAGGAAAGCCTGCACACATCATGAAACTAGCTAGAGATTTTAAAGGAGGGGTAGGTGATATTGATTCAGGAAGTACGTTTCAGTTCTGATTGCAGTGAAGCTGAGAGAGTCAGTGTGATTAGAATGTTTTTTGTGCGTGTGTTTTTGTAAAATTTGATCAATTGGCAGCAATAGAAATACGATGATGGAAAAAAAGCTTTTAACATTTTCCTGTTGAATAAATAAGAGTTTTGCTGACCTTTACATTATTGCAACATTAATTAAACTGAGTAGAATCCAGTGCTGTGAGTACAAAGAAGGACCTAGAGCTGCTCTAAATATATATTGTTGGTCTGTTCAGTAATAAACTTTGAATTAATTGAATATCATCTCAAACAATCTGCTTCACCTGCCACGACTACATTAACGTGTTTTAACCATGTTTTTCCTCGACAATCTAACCCGTCTTTAACATCAGATAAGCTTAAATAGATCAATCCTACACTAGTACTATTATAAAGATATGATTTATATTGGTTCCTCCACTACTCAATATAGTCAAGTAGAGATTCTGTATATGCTATTAGTATCAGCACGAGTGGTTGCCATGTCAACAAGCCTGCTTCTCAGTTTCTTGTCAGGTAACCGGGTTTAGTTTCTAAATAGAAAAAAAAACAGGAAGACAATTTCTCTTATATTTTACATATTTTGCAGAAAAAACACCACCAAATTTCGTGTAACTTTTTTCATTATTTTGTATTATAATTTTCTGTCAATACAATGTTGGATTTTTCATGCGTCTAGTTTTCTCTGCGTCACAACTATTCAGGCCACAAACCTCTGCTGCCATTGTGTATATTTTATCCTAAACGCTTTCCATTAAAGGCGTGTAAAGGTCAGTGACTGGATTTTCCAAGCGATTGTGGCGGGAGCGCCATTATGAGGTGACTTCACTTAACAGAACGATACGTCTGTATAGTCTGGATAAACACTCCAGTTTCCTCCCACAGCACAGAACACACAGTGGTTGATTGAAAACTGAAAATTGTCCAAGTGATTAGATGGATATGTAGATGGATGGATGGATGGATGGACGGATGGATGGATGGATGGATGGATGGATGGATGGATGGATGGATGGATGGATGGATGGATGGATAGATACGTAGATAGATATGTACATGGATGGATGGATGGACAGACAGATAGATGGATAGATGTATAGATGGATGGATAGATACGTAGATAGATACGTACATGGATGGATGGATTTATGGATAGATGGATAGATATGTAGATAGGTAATGACGCAGATAGGTAAATACGTACATGGATGGATGGATGGATAGATACGTAGAAAGACACGTGGATGGATGGATGGATGGATGGATGGATGGATGGATGGATGGATGGATGGATGGATGGATGGATGGACGGACAGACGGATAGATGGATAGATAGATACGTAAATATATACGTACATGGATGGATGGATGGATGGATTTATGGATGGATGGATATGTAGATAGGTAATTACGTAGATAGGTAGATACGTACATGGATGGATGGATGGATGGATGGATGGATGGATGGATGGCTGGATGGATGGATGGATGGATGGATGGATGGATGGATGGATGGATGGATGGATGGATGGATGGATGGATGGATGGATGGATGGATGGATGGATGGATAGATACGTATATAGGTAGATACGTAGATACGTAGATACGTACATGGATGGATGGATGGATATATGGATAAAAAGATAGAGGGAATAAATGGTAGAAACAGAAATGATAGTTTAGTATCTTTGTATCATGTTTCTTTAGGCTGTGACAACAATATTTACCAACAATGTTGACATTTTAAAGAAAAGATGGACGTGTTTGTTACACATCCTACAGTAAGTTGTCAAACTGAATCCCCAAAATATTTTAGCAGTCTAACAAAAAAGCATATCTATCTAAAAGTCGGATTTTTACATTACTTTATTCTGAATTATCTCTGTGCTAGTTCTCCTTCACCAAACTAAGTATTTTCTTTTAACATCATTTTCCTTCTTATTGTTGTCCATCATTATCTTATCTTAAAGACTGGCATCTCTAAAGGTCACCATATCAACATCAACATAAACATTTTGACGACGAGGCCACAATAAAATGTAAAAACTTGTTGGACCATGAGTTTAACACGTGTCATAAAGTGATGCTGTCAATAATATCGTGAGGATTAAAGGATTAATCTGACAAACACGTCGTATGGACATTGTCTTTATGCAGATTTATATATTTAAAAAAAACACTGAACAGGACAAACAACATTAGAATCTTCCAAATTATTTCAACTTTGTGGTTTTGTTCGTCTAGAAAAGATGATCTATAGATGAAAACTATTGAAGTCAGATCTGCCCTTCAACGACGGATTGAGTTTACAATGGACTTGACTAATGATTTTAGGCGGAAACTTGTTCTATTTACAGTTTTTTTTCGGTGCCGCATCTCACCTGGGAAACCATTTCTGGAGCCTGTGCAGCTCCGATGGAGGGTTCATTACAGATAGAAGACAAAAGTCAGGTTTGAGAGTGAAAAATAAACAAAGTGTTGAATAGCGGCTCTACTGGAGTTTAATCCGTATATAAATATTCAGTTTTCTTCAGAGTATTTACCTCAATATGTCGGCAAAACGAAGCTAACAAGCTCAAATTTGGGAATTCTTGAAGTTTTGTTACTGACAATTTGATATTTAATTTATAGTACAAGAGAAATAAAGTCAAAGCAAAAATCAGAAAAGGCAAAATGTCACTTTAATCCAAAGAAAGTATGAATTAACACAAGTAGAGTAATAGATATAAACTAAAAACTACAACATTAGGACTAAAAGTGCAGAAAAGTTAGTAAATAAACGGAGTAGAAAGACACATGGATGGATGGATGGATGGATGGATGGATGGATGGATGGATGGATGGATGGATGGATGGATGGATGGATGGATGGATGGATGGATGGATGGATGGATGGATGGATGGATGGATGGATGGATGGATGGATGGATGGATGGATGGACGGACAGACGGATAGATGGATAGATAGATACGTAAATATATACGTACATGGATGGATGGATGGATGGATTTATGGATGGATGGATATGTAGATAGGTAATTACGTAGATAGGTAGATACGTACAAATATATATCATATAAAAAATGTACTTTTACACCACAAAAGTAGTTTTGTCGATACAGAAAACTTAGAAGCAGACGACTTCCAACTGTGGTGAAAAAAGAACAGGAAATCAACAAAATATAACCAAAATAAAAGCAGGACTCGACAGGTATAAACACTGGACTTCATGGAAGGAGGTGTTTTTACGCCACTTCTAACCAGCGTGAGAGGCTGAGTCAGCGGACGAATCCCCTCGACATTCACCAGTAACACCCTTTGAGCTGCTCTTGTGTGTCATAGACGCCACATTTGCTCATAAAATGTTTTACTACAATGTTTAACAACAATTAATAAACAGTATTTTCATCCGTACATGTGGATATATTATAGTATACAGAGCATTTTTAGACGGCGTTTGAACACAGTTGGAGGCGACATGGCTTTTCAACCTCTCGGACCTCCACTGACCCGGAAAAAAGACCCTGGACGTATATAGAGTTTAAATGATTTCTCCTAGTTTACAGGCTTATTGTTGAGGTTAACTTGGCTCAATAAAGTGGAAATCTGGTCTGTTTTTTCAAAATAAAACTCATTTAAGAGAGAAATAATCAACATGTATTAAATTATTATTTTATTCTGTGAGGTCGGTTTTACAATGATAGTTAAATGGTGTTAAAGTGATCAATACTTTTGTCACACAAGAGGAAGAATATTAATTTTTGTCATCCCTGGAATTTGAATAAATTGATCAAATATTTATTGGATTTATCAAGCAGCCAAATCAGCTCAGCTAATATAAAGAAAGCTATGGATACAAAATACTTGTATCAATTAGTTTAATATCAAAAACAACACATTTTATTCATTTGTTCTTATAATTTATTATTTATTTAACAAATATAACTCATTAAATTCATGTTTTTCATGCTTATAATTCAGATAGTTACTGAATGAAAAATAGTTCATAAAAGAAAGTGTTTTTCGCATGTTTGCTGTGTGTTTGTGTAAAATAGCAGGAGTTTTACCCACTTTTTCCTCAATTCTTCTTATTTATTTATTTATTTATGGGTGAGAATTAGGCAAATGGAAGTAGATCTGCTCTTAATATGCATTTTAAAATTAAAAACCAGGTAAAATTGTTATTTTTAAGGCATGAAAATAAACTTAATTGTTAACTGGATTAAACCCCAAGCCTGTTGTCAGCATCATAACAGTGCGTACTGACACAGAAGATGAACATCTGACGCTCTCTTTGTTTTAAGTCAACTGCCAATAAATCCACTTTCTTTATATATCATGGACCAAATAAAAGAAAAACATAATAGATCTGGTGACTCCTTCTCTTCTGCTCACTCCATCTGTTTCACGTTCGCTCATAAACACTCCACCAAAAGCTGTTTCATCTAGAAAATGTCAGTTATTTAGTAACAAAACAGCACATTTATATCAATTAAACCTTAGGAAAATGTTGACGAGGAACCGTTGACTACCTTTTGGCGTTAAACAATAACAAATAACCATCTGGATCCTTCAAATAATTTGAAGATTCGTCGATGGTGCTGAATGTGCTTGTTCATGCCTACTCTATTCTATATATTTCAAATGCCTAAAAGAAGTATAGAATATATATAAACAAGTAGCCTTTCTAATTAAATAAATGGGAACTGGACAGAATATTGAATATATATGATGTTGACTCTGAAAAAAACACTGTTATATGAATAAAAAAATTAAGATTTACTGTTAAAAACAACCTTTTTTTTCTATTTAAGTTTCAAATTCAACCAGCATTTCTCAGTCTTGACGCCACATCACTCATCACGTTAATTATCAGTTGGAAAAATATTGAATATAAATAAAATAAATGAAAAATATATCTCTTTATAAAGATGCAAATGAATCCTTTTGATTTTAAATGATTGAATTAAATTAAATACAGTATTTATTTAGAGAAAAAACTGTGGATTTAAAGTGCGAAAAGAAGATTTAGAGAAGCAGAAAACACGTTATTCTATTGGGAAACAGCTTCAACTAATGCTCTCCTTCACTTATCCCTGATGCAACTTTATTAAAGGGAAAGAAAAATAAATATTTGATGACTTACATGTCTGATATAAACCGACCCGAGCATCTTTCACTCGTCTCTTATTCACGAAAAATAGCATGAAAGTAGTTTATTTATTTATTTATTTTTGAATATTCCCTTCACTATTAACCAAAGTTCTTCTTTTCATCCACTCTATCATTACTTAGTAGTAAAAAAAGATAAATCAAAAATAATATGAATCAGTCAAAAGAAGCCCAGAGGAAGTAAAAGCTTTGAGGAGCAAAAAAAAAGGAGCTGCTGGAAAGTTCCCGCTCGCGGCGCCACAGACGAGCCTAAAGCATCAACATTATTAGAATGAAAAAGTCAGGAAACATGTCATCTCTAACCTCGTGTGACCGCCTTTCTTCAAGTGAGAAAAAAAGAAAGTGCTTCCATCTTTAGAAAGGACTAATTGGAGAAGAGAACCCAGGAGTCATGGAGTGATTAATGGAGTGTCTCGTCTGCTCCCCTTCATTTCCAACCTGACAGCCATCTATAAATAACCGCCTGTAACAGATACAGCCGGGATGCACGACAGAGAAGAACTACGGGAGGTTTATGATAATAATATTATTGTAAATGTTGCTCTTAAAATACTACAGTTGTTGACGCGCTGGATTTCAACAACAACGCAAAGCTGCCACTCGGTGGTCACTGAGCGGTACTGCAGCTAAACGTGGCAGCAGCAGGAGAGATGAGTCTTTCATAAATAAATAAAAAATCCCCAAGGGAGCCAAATATCAAACATTTTTATAAATGAGGTGAAGCAAATACAAGACGACAGACGTGTGAAAAAGGTTCAGCACCTTTAAAGATAAAACATTTTTTATTTCAAGTGTTTTTCTTTTATACGACAATTAAAAGGTGCAGAGGGTTGTGAACCAGAGGTCACGTCTGATCAAAGAAGAAAGATTTAAAATCTTTGTTGATGAAAAGAAAGATTTAGAGGCTTTGATTCAATGATTTGCTTGTTTTTAATACACCGACAAAGAAAACGCTCCAAAACAAGCATCAACGTGAAGAAAAGGATCATTTATTTGGTTTAATGTCAGTTGAAAATCACAAATAATCATTTATATAAATCTGGAATATTGATATAAAACAATATAATGTAATACATGGTTGCAAATGGGATATTTTTAATTTTTAGATATTAAAAAGTGGTGAAAAATATAAAGAAATTAACATATATTTATTTAGTAGGAAGGACAATCAGACGAGAGACATCAGAGAAACATACTTTTAAAACCTTTTTTTTTGTATTTCATGCAATTAAAAGGTTCACAGAGTTATAAATAAGTGGTGATGTCTGATAAAAGAAGAAAAGCTAAAAGCTTTTTCGAGAAATAAAATACCCAAAACAGACATTTAAAGACGCAGAAATAGCTTTGATCATAACCATCTGTTTGTTATCATTACACAAGCATATATAAACACTACAAAACAAGCATCAACATAATGAAAATGTCCTTTATATGTTCATTAAGTAACTTTCTTAATCAATGATTCGGTTTAATGTCACAATAAAGTATGAATCTTATATAAGTCGCTCATTTTTTTATTTATCTTTCCTGTTCAAATTAAAACAACAATACTAGTATTTCTATTAGGGCTGAATTTTTTTTATATATAATTTAATATTTTTTAATATTTTATAATTCCAAAAAACGGAGGACACAGTCCTCAAACAAACATTTTGAGTTGAACTAATAATTCTGTAATTTAAGTTTGTAATGTTTATTTTATTTGAATTAAAATTTAATATATATGACATTTAAGTTGCAAACAGTTAAATTATAAAACATTGATTCGAACAAATTGTATTTAGTTTAAACTAAAAAAAACGACACACATAAATGGGTTTTTTTTGGTGTGTATTATTCCATTCCTCTATCGTGTTTGTCAAATTGAATATGTGTTTAAATTAAAATAATAAAACTAGTATCGTGAAAAACTAAATATTGACTAAGAAATCAAATTCTATTAGGGCTTAATTTTTTTATTGTATTTTTTTTCAATATACTTTTATGTATTTTGTTTATGTTAAATAAAATCACCTTTTTTCCCGTAATAATATTTTATATTTGCTTATATCTTTTTGGGAAGAAATATATAATAGAAAGAAAAAACAAGACAAGACAAAGTCATTCGACAAAGACAAAAAATTAGAGCTGATAATAATATATATATAATAATAACTAATAATGCTGTAATTCAAGTTTGTAATGTATATTTTCTTTAAATTATAATTTAATATATATTGTACTTTATTAAGTTGCAAAGGAACATTTAATAATGATAAAAAGGAAAGAAAAACAGACAAACATAAACCATAAAACAAACATGTTATGTTATTAAAATATAATTTTTATGTGGATCTGTCGTGCAGAGGATGTTTTTGTGGAAGTTTGTCTTTCCTGCTGTGACTCTGCTGTGCACGTGCACGTGGACGTGATGGATTGACGGCTGTGTTTGTCTCCTGCAGGGCGATGCTGAGTGACATTGGCGACTATGTAGGTACTGACATTGAGATATCCTGGTTGCCTAATCTGGATGATTTAATGAAGGGCTATGCCAGAAATTTTCGCCCTGGGATAGGAGGTGAGTATGAGATCTACTGCTCGTGACATTGGGTTGCGCTTCACCCCCTCACATCTCCAGCCATCCTTAGCATACCACACGACCGAAACCTCGTGGTGTCTTCGGGGGGAAAAAACTCACCAAGATTTAAGGACAAGAATAACTTGAGGATTCCGTCTTTTTTTTTGCTAAGAATGGCTGCAAGATGTGAAACACCCAATGGCCACAGCGATGGTTTTTCTCAATCTCACAGCTTAACTCAAAGCAAAGAGTTCCACTCTCAGACTCGTAAGCGTCTTGCTCAAGGGCCGGCTGCCGCTGTGGAGCCGAGGCGCGTGGTGGCCGTTCAGGAATCAAACCCTTGTTCTATCTTTCCTGCGGTTCAACTGCTTCCATTTGTGACGTCACAGAGGACACTTAAAGCTTCATTAAAAATATATTCATCAATAATAAACTCATTATTATCAAAGTAAAGTATTTATAACGATAAATGTTATAAAACGAACAAAAATCGCATTAAACTAAAACTATATTGAATCTAATTGAAGTCTTTTCTTCTTAAAACAGTTTTTTTTTTTTTTGAAAATGCATTTTTATTTACAGTATTATCTATTCATATGTACGATATCTCTGTCTATATATACTCAACTTACAATAACTATAACTACTAACATGATAATAACGACATAAAAACCCTACACTAAATAGAAAAGAAATGCAGTATAACACAACGATATAATACCTACTAGAATTTCAATACTTTTTATATTTTAAAGCCAGATTGTTCTTGAAGATCTAATAAAATGTATTTAAATGTTTCTGTATTGGGGTGGTGTGTGTTTATGTTTCTGTGTTGGGCTGGTGTGTGATTATGTTTCTGTTTTGGGGTGATGTACATTTCTGTGTTGGGGTGGTGTGTGTTTATGTTTCTGTGTTGGGGTGGTGTGTGTTTATGTTTCTGTGTTGTGGTGGTGTGTGATTATGTTTCTGTTTTGGGGTGATGTACATTTCTGTGTTGGGGTGGTGTGTGTTTATGTTTCTGTGTTGGGGTGGTGTGTGTTTATGTTTCTGTGTTGGGCTGGTGTGTGATTATGTTTCTGTTTTGGGGTGATGTACATTTCTGTGTTGGGGTGGTGTGTGTTTATGTTTCTGTGTTGGGGTGGTGTGTGTTTATGTTTCTGTGTTGTGGTGGTGTGTGATTATGTTTCTGTTTTGGGGTGATGTACATTTCTGTGTTGGGGTGGTGTGTGTTTATGTTTCTGTGTTGGGGTGGTGTGTGTTTATGTTTCTGTGTTGGGGTGGTGTGTGTTTATGTTTCTGTGTTGGAGCGGTGTGTGTTTATGTGTTGGGGCGGTGTGTGATTATGTTTCTGTTTTGGGGTGATGTACATTTCTTTGTTGGGGTGGTGTGTATGTATGTGTTGGGGTGATGTGTGTGTATGTGTTGGGGTGGTGTGTGTGTATGTGTTGGGGTGTTGTGTGTGTATGTGTTGGGGTGGTGTGTGTGTATGTGTTGGGCTGGTGTGTGTGTATGTGTTGGGGTGTTGTGTGTGTATGTGTTGGGGTGGTGTGTGTGTATGTGTTGGGCTGGTGTGTGTGTATGTGTTGGGGTGTTGTGTGTGTATGTGTTGGGGTGTTGTGTGTGTATGTGTTGGGTTGGTGTGTGTGTATATATTTCTGTGTTGTATTTTTATTGTTTCATATTTCCTTTTTATTGCTGCTTTTTTTCTTGTAAAAAAAGTATTTCTAAATAAAATTAATTACAAAAAAAGATTAGCTTACGGTTACAAAAATAAGGAGACAAATCAAAACCTACCCAAGTTATATTAAATTGCATATTTTATTATTAAAACACAGTCATAATCCTCATCCATATTACTTTTTAATACAATATATTTCAAAATTACTTTACGGTTAAACATGGAAAATAATGTTTGTGTTTTGGATATTGATTTACTCATAAAAACGGTGAGAAAAAACATGAAATTCCCGAAAAAAAACCTAAACTCAAATGACACATCAACACCAACAACCTCTGAAAACAAGCTCCTCAGATTCTTCTTCTCCTCGTACCGACCTTGGCGACTCCAACAGGTCGTTGAATCCACACGTTTACACCCGATTGATCTCATGATGGGAGCGTTGTTGAAAGGCAGGGAAGCTAATGCACGATTTCCTGAATGTTCAGCACGAATCGCCTCTCGGTTCCACGCCAGCGCGCGTCACGCTAATCATACGGCAACAGTGTATTGTTCAAGTGTGTGTATATATATATATATCTGTGTGTGTGTGTGTGTTGGCAGAAGCTCGCTGCTCGTCCATGATGTGCCACTTTAAACTGCATCATTGCTTAATCTCCCGGCACCGCAGGAGTGTTTGGGGTGATGGTGGGAGGAAGTGAAACAGATGGGTGATTTAGAGGGGGGTGGGGGGGGGGGGGTGGTCATAATGGATTGAAAAGGTGTGTGTGAAGGTTTCGCTCTTTCTCCGCTGACTCTCCGGCTCGCAGGTCCGCCGGTGAACGTGGCCATGGCCATCGAGGTGGCCAGCATCGACCACATCTCCGAGGCCAACATGGTAACCACAACTTTCTCTCTCCCCCTCCTCACCCCCCCCCCCCCGCTGCCTCCCCCTCATCCGTCCACACTTCAACCGTTTCCTGAAAAGATGAAAGATTAACTATTTGCATAATCCTCATTTATCCCACGGCAGGGTTTGGAAATCGCTCAGTTTGAACATGTGTGACTCATTTGTTCCATCGTTTGATACTCTCCGGCGTCTTCGGCGTGTTTAGCATCTCGCTCTCATTCTATTTGTGCCGCTCAGAAAACACACAATTAGGACAGGAAGTGGGAAAATCTCCTCATTTCCTGTCGATGTACTTCAAGTATAGACTATTAGAGGAGGAAGTCAATTTGTATTGGAACATTAGAGACAGGTTTAAGGTGAGACTCGTTTATGAAAGTTTCAAACTCATGCCACACTTTATTTCTTAGCTCTTCAGTGTGTGCTTTAGAAATTGATGAGTGTGTGCTTAGGGTGGTGTGTGTTTATGTTTCTGTCTTGGAGTGATATGGATATATAATGCTGTTTTGAGTGGTGTGTGTTTCTGTGTTGTGCTGGTGTCTGTATGTGTTGTGTGTTTATGTTTCTGTGCTCGGGGGGTGTGTGTTTATGTTTCTGTGTTGGGCTGGTGTGTGTTTCTGTTTCTGGTGTGGGGTGATATATATTTCTGTGTTAGGTTGGTGTGTGTTTCTGTGTTGGCGTGGTGTGTGTGTTGTGGTGGTGTGTGTTTATGTTTCTGTGCTCGGACAGTGTGTGTGTTTATGTGTTGGGGTGTTGTGTGTTTATGTGTTGGGGTGGTGTTTGTTTATGTGTTGGGGTGTTGTGTGTTTATGTGTTGGGGTGGTGTTTGTTTATGTTTCTTTGTTGGAGTGGTGTGTGTTTATATGTTGTGGTGTGTGTGTATGTGTTGAGGTGGTGTGTGTTTTTATGTTGGAGTGGTTTGTGTTTATGTGTTGTTGTGGTGTGTTTGTATGAGTTGGGATGGTGTGTGTATGCATTGGGGTGGAGGGTGTATGCATTGGAGGTAGTGTGTGTTTTTATGCTGGAGTGGTGTGTGTGTATGTATTGGGGTGGGGTGTGTATGTAAGTAAGTAAGTAAGTAATATTTATTTATATAGCGCTTTTCGAGACCAGGGTCACAAAGCGCTTAAACAATCAAAACAATATTCAATAAAGTATATATTTTAAAGATCAAGATAACACTGATAACACAACAGGAGTTCGAGAAATTAAAGGAAAAGCCTGAACAAATAGAAACGTCTTAAGATGTTTCTTAAAGGAGTCAGTAGATCCATCAAGAAAGAGAGAGGAAGATCGTTCCAAGCTTAGGAGCAACAGCCTGAAAAGATTTCTCTCCTCTGGTCCTGAGCCGTGTGCGTGGAACCATAAGTAGATTCTGATCCACAGACCTCAGAGCCCGAGCTGGGGTGTAAGGCTGGATCAGATCAGTGATGTAAGGAGGAGCCTGACCATGAATAGATCTGAAAGTAAGAACCAGAATTTTAAAGTTGATCCTGAAAGAAACTGGAAGCCAGTGAAGAGTTTTAAGAATCAGAGAAATGTGAGTTCTTCTACTAGAGCAGGTCAGAATTCTCGCTGCAGAGTTCTGAATCAACTGCAGGCGAGACAGATCCTTCTTGTTAAGACATGAAAACAAACTGTTACAATAGTCCAGACGAGAAGAAACAAACGTATGGATTTCAAGCTCCAGATCATGTTCCGACAACATTTTCCTAAGTTTAGAGATTTTTCTCAGTTGAAGGAAACAGTTTCTGGTCAATTTTCTGCAGTGTTGAACAAGAGACATGTCTTTATCAAATACAACACCCAGGTTTCTCAGGCTCAGTTTGACAGACTGACCTAAGTCACCCAAGTACTGACTCAACCCTGGAATCTTATCATCAGGAGCAATCACCTGTGTTTCAGTTTTGTCCACATTTAGCTGTAGAGTGTTTTCACTCAGCCATTGTTTGATTTCTAGCAAACAATTGACGAAGCTGTTCAGCCTCTGGAGGTGGTGTGTGTATATATTGGGGTGGTGTGTGTCTGTGTTGTTGGTGGTGTGTGTGCATGTGTTGGAGCGTTGTGTGAGTATATTTTGGGGCGCTGTGTGTTTATGTATTGGGGTGGTGTGTGTTTATGTATTGGGGTGGTGTGTGTGTATGTGTTGGGGTGGTGTGTGTATGTGTTGAGGTGGTGGGTGTATGCATTGGGGTGGTGTGTGTGTATGTATTGGGGTGGTGAGTGTGTATATGTTGGGGTGGTGTGTGTATATATTGGGGTGGTGTGTGTATGTGTTGAGGTGGTGGGTGTATGCATTGGGGTGGTGTGTGTGTATGTATTGGGGTGGTGTGTGTATATATTGGGGTGGTGTGTGTATGTATTGGGGTGGTGAGTGTGTATATGTTGGGGTGGTGTGTGTATATATTGGGGTGGTGCGTGTATGTGTTTGGGGTGGCGTGTGTAGGTGTTGGAGTGGTGATTGTGTATGTGTTGGGGTGGTGTGTGTTTATGTGTTGGGGTGGTGTGTGTATATATATATTGGGGTGGTTTTTCTTGCTTGATGAATAAATATAATGTGGATTCATCCATTTTCCATGGCATCCATTGACAAGACTGGAAGTTTGTACTGAACATATTAACGTATATTTACTGATTCTTTTTGTCCTGTGGCAGGAATACACCATGACGGTGTTCCTGCGCCAGAGTTGGCACGACGACAGGCTGTCCTACAACCACACCAACAAGACGCTGGGACTGGACAGTCGCTTCGTGGACAAGCTGTGGCTGCCGGACACCTTCATCGTGAACGCCAAGTCGGCCTGGTTCCACGACGTGACGGTGGAGAACAAACTCATCCGCCTGCAGCCCAACGGAGTCATTCTCTACAGCAGCCGGTACGACGCCCAACAAACGGGTCTCTTTTGAGGGATAAAAAAAAGAAGGCGAAGCATTGAAGCTGTGAAGTTGGTTCAAGTTGGTTTGGTCTTCTGGGTCTTAGCGAAGATCTAAAGTCTGTGAGATCAGAGATGTTACGATAGTCACTCTCTGGATTAGCTTGTTGACGCTACAAAGAGAGAAACAGAATAAAACATCAGTAGCTTTTCTTTCTCTTGTTTTGCTGAGTGACTTAGAGCTGATCTGAAACCAGCGCAGTGGGAACTATAGTGTTAATGAGAAAAGCAAAACGAAACCCAAAAAGAATTGTCTTAAAGTCGTAAATGTTATCCCTACGTTGACGAGCTAATTGTGTTAGCATTAGCAATACTTGTTGTAGCACACATGTGTCAAACAAATTAACATTGGTGACCTATAAATGTGTTTAAGATAAAATATTAAACTGTGTTTTAGGTGAATAGGAATTATATATTTATGTCCAAAACTCATTATCTAGTTTATAGATTTAAAAAAATTGTGTAAAAGTTTTACAAAGAGTACAATTTTACACAAGAAAACAAAACACTTTTCACATTACCATCTTACATTTCTGTGTTGGGGTGGTGTGTGTTTCTGTTTTGTGGTGGTGTGTGTGTATGTGTAGTGGTGGTGTGTGTTTATGTTTCTGTGCTCAGATGGTGTGTGTTTATGTTTCTGTTGTGGGGTGGTCTGTGTTGCTATTTCTGTTGGGATGGTGTTTGTTCATGTTTCTGTGTTGGGTTGGTGTGTGTTTCTGTTTCTGTGTTGTGGTGGTGTGTGTTTATGTTTTGGGGTGGTCTGTGTCCGTTTCTGTGTTGGGGTAGTCTGTGTTTCTGTGTTGGGGTGGTGTGTGTTTATGTTTCTGTGTTGGGGTGATGTATGTTTATATTCTGTGTTGGGTTGTGTGTTTATGTGTTGGTGTGGTGTATGTTTGTTTCTGTGATGGGGTTGTGTGTGTTTGTGTTGGGGTGGTGTGTGTTTATGTTTGTGTTGGGGTGGTCTGTGTCTGTTTCTGTGTTGGGGTGGTCTGTATTTATGTGTTAGGGTGGTGTGTGTTTATGTTTCTGTGTTGGGGTTGTGTGTGTTTATGTTTCTGTGTTGGGGTTGTGTGTGTTTATGTGTTGGGGTGGTGTCTGTTTATGTTTCTGTGTTGGGTTGGTCTGTGTCTGTTTCTGTGTTGGGGTGGTCTGTATTTATGTGTTGGTGTGGTGTATGTTTGTTTCTGTGATGGGGTTGTGTGTGTTTGTGTTGGGGTGGTGTGTGTTTATGTTTGTGTTGGGGTGATCTGTGTCTGTTTCTGTGTTGGGGTGGTGTGTGTTTATGTTTCTGTGTTAGCATGGTCTGTGTTTCTGTGTTGGCGTGTGCGTGCTTTTCAACCTGTGACCAAAACATTTTGGCCCCTTAACAATTGAGTTTGACTTCCCTGCTTAAACTTGGTGTCAGGATTTTGACATCTTTAAAAAGTTATCAAAGTTATACAAGTCCTTTGAGAGATAAAAAAGACGTGGACATTTACCTGAAGTGTCCTCAGCACTGTGAGAAACACAAGGAGATATGCATGTGTGTCAGGTGACCCCCGTAACTAAGAAGCATCTGCTTGACCTTTCAAAGGTTGGAACCATTTTGTGTAGAATCATAATTCCTTCACAATATTGAGGAAAAGGTCAAGAAAAAAAAAAAGTCTAATTCAATCCTCGGTTGAAAAGTGAGAACTGTTACTTTTCTTCTTCACGACACAACCTGAACCCGAATAACAGATGAGTTTATGCCTAAATGTCAAACCCGACCACACGCAGAGACAGATTACTGCGGCGTCACCCGGCCAGACGTCCTCACCCTGTTTTCCTTCTTATTCCCGTTTGAGCAATTTCCATCCACAGAGCAAGCTGTTCCTCCGAACTGCTATTACTGCACAGCTAATAGGAAAAGCAGCTGGTGATGATGAGGAACATTTCGCTCCCAAATGCCAAAATAATTCTTAGGAAACTCGAGAAAATACAATCAATTGCCGCTGTGTGTGTTTTCTTTCCGTTTAGGAGAAACTTTAAACTGTAACATTTAACATTATTGTTATTATTCAGAATAATTAGTTTAGATATTTTCACATTAAGTACTGACAGATGTACACAGAAGATTAATGGACCCGACAAATTCTCTGTAGAGAAATTACACCATTGCATTTATGACACTAGGGGGAGCCAGAAACACTATTCTTTAAACGACACATAGAGCCTTTATGTAAGATATTAAAGGAAACCCATCCGAACATGAATGGATGTAGATGAAAAAATAGGCTGGCTTAAACTAACACTAGAAAAGCGCTCTATAAATATAAATTACTTACTTACTTTCTTACAATATTTTTTTGCTAGATAAAAACTGAGCTAGTATCACAAAGACATTAAGGGGAAAACAGGAAGTGGCAAAAGGTCTTCCTGCAAATAATTTTGAATGTGATAGTTCACCCAAAATTCAAATTTCTCTCATCTTTTATTCAAACGTATGTTGGCTTAGGGTTTTCCATCCATCCATCCATCCATCCATCCATCCATCCATCCATCCATCCATCCATCCATCCATCCGTCCGTCCATCCATCCATTCATCCATCCATCCATCCGTCCATCCTTCCATCCATCTAGACATAATAATTTGAAAACAATAATAATAATAATACAATTTAAATGTTGGTTCAATAAACCCCTTAATTTACACACATATGGGTTTTTCAAAGATAAAAAGAGTGTAGTTAATGCTTTTTTTGCGTCTTGTGTTGGGGTGATTTGTGTTCATGTTTTGTGTTGGTTAGGTGTGCGTTTATGTTTCTGCATTGGGGTGGTTTGTGTTTCTGTGTTGGGGTGGTAGTGTGTAAGTTTCTGTGTTGGGGTGGTGTGTGTTTATGTTTCTTTGTTGGGGTGGTAGTGTGTAAGTTTCTGTGTTGGGGTGATGTATGTTAATGTTTCTGTGTTGTAGTGGTAGTGTGTAAGTTTCTGTGTTGGGGTGGTGTGTGTTTATGTTTCTTTGTTGTGGTGATGTATGTTAATGTTTCTGTGTTGTGGTGGTAGTGTGTAAGTTTCTGTGTTGGGGTGGTGTGTGTTTATGTTTCTTTGTTGTGGTGATGTATGTTAATGTTTCTGTGTTGTAGTGGTAGTGTGTAAGTTTCTGTGTTGGGGTGGTGTGTGTTTATGTTTCTTTGTTGTGGTGATGTATGTTAATGTTTCTGTGTTGTGGTGGTGGTGTGTAAGTTTCTGTGTTGGGGTGATGTATGTTCATTTTTCTGTGTTGTACTAGTAGGGTGTAAGTTTCTGTGTTGGGGTGGTGTGTGTTTATATTTCTGTTTTCGGGTGGTATGTATGTGTTTCTGTGTTGGGGTGATGGTGGTGTCCAAGTTTCTGTGTTGGGGTGATGTATGTTTATGTTTCTGTGTTGAGGGTTGTGGTCATTTTGAAGTTAATCCCAGTAGAAAATGAGTGAAATTTGTTTTAACTAACCCCTTAACTAACACATACACAGGTTTTTCAAAAACTTAAAGTATGTAGTTTATGTTTTTGTCCGTCCTTTTCCCAGGATCACTTCCACAGTGGCGTGCGACATGGATCTCACAAAGTACCCCATGGATGAGCAGGAGTGTATGCTGGACTTGGAGAGTTGTGAGTTCAATCCGTTTCATCTGAAATGTGAACTTCTTGTACTGATCCTCGTGTAGATAAAGTTGACAAATTCAACATCCAGACATGATGGACTTTACATTGGTTTAGTTTAGGGGAACTTACCTGAAAAACAAAGAAGAACTCTACCACACTAGAACTTTCCATGAGAAGTTTTATCTACTTCTTCTATTCTCTAGATGGATACTCGTCCGAGGACATCGTGTACCACTGGTCCGAGAGCCAGAGACACATCCACGGTCTGGACAAGCTGGAGCTCTCCCAGTTCACCATCACGGATTATCGCTTCGTGACGGAGATGTTGAACTTTAAATCTGGTGAGCCTCTTGTTACTCAAGTGTCAATAATCTCCGCTTTCATTTTATGGTTGAGGGTCGCTTTTGAAGTCGCTTCACTGGTTCCTCCAGTCATCTTCTATGCACAGAAGGAATGGAAGACGCCGGGCTTGCTGCTGAGCCAAGCAGGAGGTTTAGGAGATGATAGGACCAGCTACTGAAGAAGATGCCGACTGATGCCGTTTTTTTTTCTTTTTTTTTTACCCAAAGAGTTACACATTTAGATTCTGTCTGTGAGGTTTTGCAGAACCTTGTGATTAAATACGAAAAAAGATGAATAAAAGGCTCTTTTTTCTTTTCTTTTATATATCGTACAGCTGGAAGATTCCCGCGGCTCAGCCTTCGATTCGAGCTCAGGAGGAACAGAGGAGTCTACATCATCCAGTCCTATATGCCTTCTATTCTACTGGTGGCCATGTCTTGGGTTTCGTTCTGGATCAGTCAGACGGCGGTTCCTGCTCGTGTGTCTTTAGGTTCGTTTCGTGAATATAACCTTTGATTCCCGTAACTAGAGTCTGGCGATATGATACTGGGTTACAATATATTGCAGATATATTGCAGTATATTTGTAGTATTGCCCGAGTACTTGACTCTGTTTGGTTATAGACCAAATGACAAAGTTGTAACTGCTTTAACTTGATTTGAAACTGAACAACAGCTTTAAAAGCGGTTGGAGTCGACTGTATCCTCTCGCACTCAGTCATCAAAAGATTATTTGCAACACAAGAATGAAAAAAAAAGGCAGTTAATATTTGCATATTAGTTGTAATTGTCCGGATACATTTCATATACTCTACGTATTATTAAATTGATTTAATTATTGGATTTTTATGAATTATTCGTTATTTACAGGCGATGTTATGGTAATATTTCTTATTTTATTTTCAATAATTACATTTTATTTTATTAATCTCTTCATTTTCATTCGTATTATCTCATTTTTATATTATGTAATGCGACCACAACAGATTCTTGTGGAAATACAAGTTAAATGATTCTTATGAGGACGATTCTGGTAATAATAATACAAAAAAAGGGAGTTATTTTATTTTAACACACACTTAATTGAATTATAAACCATAAAATAACCGTTTTTTTTACAGTGCTGTTGAATATTGATACTTTATTGCTAAAATAACAATTTGTATTGATATTCTCGACCTATGACCCTCGATCAAAAAGCCAAACGAGATTGTGTTGTGTTTGTCTGCAGGTATCACGACGGTCCTCACCATGACGACGCTGATGGTCAGCGCTCGCTCCTCCCTGCCCCGGGCGTCGGCCATCAAGGCCCTCGACGTCTACTTCTGGATCTGCTACGTGTTCGTCTTCGCCGCCCTCATCGAATACGCCTTCGCTCATTACAATGCCGACTACAGACTCAAAGAGAAGGCCAAGGTGAAGGCCAACAAGCTCAGCTCGGAGGTGAGCCGCTCGTTCCCATCATGCACCTTTTATCCGCAGATAACAATGTACAGCTTCGGGGGGGAGTCGTTGCCGGTAATGAGGGCGTCTGTCAAACAAAGACCTGGGCTGGACTTTAAACCCCCCCCGGCATTGACAAGCATCCACCCACCTGACCTTCACACCGACTGAAATGTTGTAAAACATAACAGGCGAGAAGATTTCACCTGATGGGAGAAACAACATCCCGGTGGTGGATATAGTTGTTGAATGAAGTATTGTCTTGGTAGTATTACCAAAAGGTGCCTTCAATAATGGGTGTTCCAACCTTTCTCAAAGAGGGCCACATTTAAGGGCCTGTTTTCTACCTTAAGAATGTTTTATTGAAGATGAAAGTTTTGTTACGGGGTGGTACATTCCACCTAATAACTTTGGACAGCAATGTTAACGACTAGCTAAGCTAGAAAGTATGCCATACTTTACAAGATGTTTTTTTAGCACTTCAATTACAATTTTTACCCGTAGCTAACCTAGCTAAGCTAGAAAGTATGCCATCCTTTACATGATGTTTTTTTTAGCACTTCAATTACAATTTTTACCCGTAGCTAACCTAGCTAAGCTAGAAAGTAAACTATTAATGGATGGTAAGCTGGATGTTACGGGGTGGTTTAATTCCATCTAACAACTTGCTTGACACCTAAACGAAGATTTTTTGTTGGTAAATTTAGCTTAGCGGACCCTAGCTAGTAACAAATAAGAGTAACTAATTCACATCTAATTGGCAGGAACATTAGCTCTTAGGACGGTTTGATGATGTCAAGTTATTTGAATAGAAACAACAGTGTCTTTATAATAGAAAGTACTGCTGCAGGTACTGCTAGCATTATGGGGTGGTATACTAAACTTTAGGACGAGTATACAGTATTAAGATTCCACGAAAATTCACTCAATTTCATGTGTACTAATGGTTGGGATTATTTTCAGAGTAATCTGTTCCTTGTTAGAGTTAAAGACAAAAAAGTTTGTTCATTTTAATGTAGTGCTCATTTTTTAACGTCCAAAAAGACAAACTTTAAAAACATCCAAACACCTCCATACTGCTCTTGTGTAACTTCCATCTTGTATTGAAGCATCGACATCAGGTGTTGTTCCGGAAAAACAAAAACAAAAAAGTCTGTTTTAAACTTGTTTGTAGCAGAAGCTAAAAGGCTACAATGCTAGACAGACAGGAAGTAGTCCAGGTAAATATCAAAAGCGCGTTTTTGCCTATTACTCTAGGCAACTTTTTGCCTATAACTTTTCAAATAATGCCAACCCTCAGCCCACACGAGGGTAAGTAGAAAATGAGTGAACCCTTTAATCATAGTATAGTGTGGTATGAAGCACATCATCTCAATGGGGGGGAAAAACTGCACTTCATAAATCCAAGATTTCACCAGTTTTGACATTGATCCTGAACGTCGGCAGCCTTTAGGACACTTGTCTCTCTCTGTTTCCCTCTCTGTAGTCTATTGTGAAGAATGGCAAACAGGCAATGGTTCTCTTTTCCTTGTCTGTCACCGGCATGAACCAGGGGGTGATGATTTCCAACCGCCACGGCCGAACCCAGCGCCCCAGCGGCGAGATCCCCGGGGAGGGCGGCGGCACCGAGGACACCGAGTCCAGGAGGCGACAGTCCCGGCAGGCCGACGACGGCGAGGACGAGAAAAAGTGCTGCTCTAAGTGCGTCTGCAAGCCCATCGACGCCGACACCATCGACATCTACGCCCGCGCCGTGTTCCCCTTCACCTTCGCCGTGGTCAACGTGATCTATTGGGTGGCGTACACCATGTAGTGGGGGGTGGGGGGGGGGCGTGGGCGGAATGACCGGGGCCGACGTCCAGGGCTGTATATAAGAAAAAAAACCAGCCGGAGCCGATGCCTGCTGACGCGCCGGATTAATTGTTTCGGCTGAAATATATTGCTCGGCTTCGGTGGGGAAAAATAACTTCAGAGGGGAAAACGAAAGGGGAAGCGAATATGCAAATGTGGCAATTAACGGAAGTAGGGAAGGCAGGAGCGAGCGTCAAACAAAGACATAAAGTGGTATTAAGAAGCAGCCGAGGGGTCACTCGCTCACATTTGAAGTCAACGGGAATGGGATTGATCTCGACAGACTCTGAGAGGAAGAACCACTTGTTATCACAACTACTGGTACATTAAGGGGGTTATACTATTCTGCATGGCTGATAACACCCCCCAATCTCACCCTCCGCAATTTTGGCTCTCCTGATTGGGAACGCCACCATTTTGAAAATATTTTTATTAATTTTTTTTTTGGTTCTGGATTAAGACTTAAGTGTCTGATCGTCTTGTCCAGTACTTCCTGTTTTCTTGCCATTAAAAAAACAATTGACGTGTCTGTGCTTCAGTCTGGTTGGAAAACAGGATCTTCCATGTTTCACACCAGATTAGAACTTTTGTTATTTTGTTTTTTTATTCTGTTTTTCCACCAAATATATAAGTAAAATATTTTTTTTCTCACTCGATAAACACTCTTCAAAATGTTTCTAATTGGCCTCTTGTGTATGAAAGTAAAGACTAATTATGAAAGTCTAACACTGAATTATTACAGCATTAAAATCAGACTTCGAAATAATAATAAAAAAAACCTCTTCAATTAACAAATACACTCAGAGTAAAATTCAATGTGCTATAATATACGTTTTTAAACAAATAATTGTAATGAACGTAAAATATTTAAATGTAAAAAATGTATGGTTTACATCCGTTCAATCGAGGAGAAGCGATCGATCGGGTTACGCTACGAAATCATGTAGAGGTAACAGGAAGTAGGAGCGCTTCGGTGAATCTGTTCACATTATTTGCGTTAGCCGTGGCTCACTCTTACTTCCTGTGATTTTTGTAAGCGTGATTCTGCAGCGTAATCCAACGACACGGATCGGTCACCAAGAATGTCGGCGCTGAACTGTGTTACACCAAATTATTTTTTCATTTATTCATCTTTTTTATTTCTTTACACTCATAGTAAGTAAGTTAGCAAGTTATTTGTAAAAGCGCCTTTCTAGACCAGGGTCACAAGGCGCTTGAACGATCAAAAGCAATACACGTTTAAAAATACATACAGATCTAAAAGTCCAAGACATTATTAGACAAACACAGGATTCCCAAAATATAAGGAAAAAACCTGCACAAATAAGAGGTTTCAAGATGTTTCTTGAAGGAGTCAGTAGACTCAATCAAATGCAGGGGAAATGTGAGTTCTCCTACTAGAGCAGGTCAGAATTCTCGCTGTAGAGTTTTGAAATTAACAGATTTCTTTTATATTTTGTACTTCTTGTATTTACACTTATCCATGCATCGGAAAAAAACTCCATCAGTGTCAGGAATGGATATTTAAATTTGGATTTAGATCGCACACATTCACTTCCATACTTGTATCATTAAGTTTAACACTACAACTTGCTCTGCTGCCTCTCCGTCACACTCCCTCTCAGTGAACACATCACTACACCAGATTTTGACCGACGTCATTGGAAAGTTGAGATACAGTCACAGTTTTCCAAGAAAGTCTGTATTTGGGAGGAAGTAAAAACGGTTTAAAAAAAAAAAGATACAGTAAAGTCACTTATATTCTTGACTAGTGAACTCTTACCGTCGCGCCCTAATTGACACAATAAACCAACACACCGGATTGTTTTCTGCTGAAGTTTTGCAAGGCTGGTGGTCTTCAGGCGCTCATTAAATCGAGCGTTGGAGGTGCACTTTTTTTTCGGGTCCAACCTGGAAAAACGCACCATCTTCGCCATTTTGGTGAATCAACAACAAACATTTTCGTGATTAACATCCTGTGATTGTAACGGCTCAGAGCCGAGGGCGGCGTCCTCGTTCCGAGGCGAAGTTGGAAACTCGTGACGATCGGTCTCTCCCACTTGTTAGCGTCTGTTTTTTTTTTCCGGGTGTCGTTATCGGGGGCAGCGGTGTGAAGGCAGTGCCCCCGACCTGGGTGGGATCGGGCAAAGGGATGAACGCTCTCTCCTCGGCCCCCGAGATCTACGACACGCCGGCTTCCTCCGGAGAGATAAGCTTGTTCTGCACCGGCGAGGATGACATCATGACTGATGGCGATGAAGATGTTGGGGGGGGGAGGCAGGAGACCTTATCTGGAGCCGAGGCACAATAGGAAAAGGAGACGGAGCTCACACACTCTGTGAACAACCATTAAGAGGTTTGTTTTTAGAAACCCCCAAAAGGGGGACACGAGTCGACTTCCAGAAGAAAAATAGCTGAGTTCTCCACTTTGTTTTAAATTAAACAACACAAATACTGAACCAGGCTTGTTTTTATGCATTTCTTTTAAACTCTGGGTCACATTTTATGCACCGTGGGCCGTTTTAATTTTAGTGTTATATTTTATGAACCGACCTTTAGATAAGAACAGCAAAAAATAAATCTCTAAATAAAAGTTTGTGTTTTACTAATTCTACTCTACACTAGTTTTCAGGTTTAATCTTTCGAGTAAAATGACTGAAACAAGCATCTTGATGTGTCGAGTCACAGGCTAATGTTACTTCAGAGAAAAAATACCTTGTTTTTTCAAAATAAAACACCTCTTAGACAGTAATAATTAATAGAAGACGAATTATATACATCATTTTCAAATCCAAATGGACGAATGAGGACGTTGGTGATGTATGGAGATGTCACTGTTTAAGATAAGATAAGGGACAGAGTTGATAAACGACAGGTATAATTAATATAATTTGAGCCTCAAAGATCCAAAAGGAAGTATAAAAAAAACGCACTTCCTGTGAGTTTTATACCCTTGTTTTATTAGATACTCATAGTAGGGGTTTGTTTCTAACTAACCCACTCCACCATCTTTGTACATACAAGCAATTACAACCGTTAAACTCTAATTTCATCCGAGAATAACGCACGTCAATGTCAGAGAAGCTAATGCTGCCTTTCCTCTGTCAAACTCTCAGTGGATTTCGTGGTCGCAGCGTTTGAATGATCATGAAAATCCACCGGCCGAGTGCAATCAAACTGAAGGGACTTTTGGCCGCCGTCCATCCGACGTAAAGTTTGCTTAAGGACACGAGGCCTGAGCGTCACAGATGAAGGCTCTATCTTGGCCGAACAGTCCAGGTACACAAAATGCAAATTAGTAATGCTAACATCATTTTACCCCTCGTTGACCTCATGTCTAGCAGGTAATGCTGTTCTTATTTCTCCGTACAGTTTAGGTTCTACACGATACCAGCGCCAGGTAAATGTAATATTCTGGATAAGAAATTGTAATAGCAAAAGCTTTCTGTCAGTTATATTTCAGTTTTTTTTCAGTCGTTTCAGACTGTGTTGTGCTCTGCCAGTATAGTTTTGGGGCTAAATTGTGCGTGTGTTAAAGGGGTTTGACAGGCGAGGTTCCCATGAGGACGAGTTATACTGAGAATCACTGTCATGACTATATTTTTAAAAACTTTTTACTCAAGGAAAATGACAAGTTTATGTCACAACCGCTGTCGTTTTAGTAGCAAGTATTGATCCCTACTTAAGATCCTGACTTAGTTTCTTGGCTTAATTTAAGTTAAGTATATTATTTTATTAGTCCTATCAGGGGAAAAAGAAAAAGAAGAAAACAAACAAACAAAAAAACAACATAATAAAATGATATTTATAAGAATATATGATATAAATATTTATATATAAATATACTGAATACTTCATTATTATTATTATAAAAGAATGGTTTGGTTGCTCAGTTCTAGTCAAGGTCAGGGTGAGCGAAGGCCAGAAAGCAAATGTGTTTGAGGTATCCTTTGAGTTATCTCAAAGTCAAGGTGACCGGAAGGCCAGACAACAAATGTGTTTGAGGTATCCCTCGTGTTGTCTCTGGGTCAAGGTGACTAGAAGGCCCAAAAACAAATGTGTTTAAGGGTATCCCTTTTGTTTGTCACCTTGACCCAGAGACGACACAAGGGATACCACAAACACACTTGTTTTTTGGTTTCGGGTCGTTTTGACCCAGAGATATGTATAAAACTGGAATATTTCCTTGCGAATCTTCTGACTACACCATTGTGAAAAATGAGATACAGTTTTCATTCGGTTGATATTTATTCTAAAATAAATCCCAGACGAAGTGGTTGTCAGACTTTCCCGACCTGTTTTGCGGTAAATAACTCCGGGAAAACTTGATAACCCATCGCGAAGACGTATGAGCGGCAGCTCCTAATATTCCTGCCACTTTATTCTCCGCAGCGCTCCCTCTCGTAAACTGTCCATCAAAAACAAATCTACTCCCCTGCGGCTTTATTGCTCTCGTCTTTCACCGAGTCCAGATCTGTGTCTCAAATCAAATACTTGCGTACTTAAACTGAGTATTTTTAGTGCATAAGTGCGTCTCAATTCTTAGTATGCAAAATGTAGTGCGCCATGCACACTAAAGCAGTACTAAAACACCCACAAAACTGAGTATGCTGTGTCTCAAATAGTATACTTCTCTTAGTGCACTGGTGGTTAGTATGCATCGGGATAGTGTACGTACTAACTAGTACGTAAATTCTCAACAGATAGTACGTCTTAAATCAAACACTGCCGCTACGCACTAACCGGAAATTTAGTTTCTTCTTCTACTACTATTTAACGATGATTTCAACCAACTGTTGGAACACTATCGCTCCGTCCAGCAACAAATGAACAAACTGTTTGTATTCAAGTGTGTCATGCTCTGAGCTTTCAAATAAAAAGGCATTTAGTGTGCATGGAGCACTACAGTTCGCATGCATAGATTTGAGACGCACTTATGCACTAAAAATACTAAGTTAAAAGTCACTGAGTCCAGAGCTATGTCTCAAATCGCATACTTGTGTACTTAAACTGAGTTTTTTTTAGTGCATAAGTGCGTCTCAATTCTTAGTATGCGAAATGTAGTGCGCCATGGACACTAAAGCAGTACTAAAACACCCACAAAACTGAGTATGCTGTGTCTCAAATAGCATACTTCTCTTAGTGCACTGGTGGTTAGTATGCATCGGGATAGTGTACGTACTAACTAGTACGTAAATTCTCAACAGATAGTACGTCTTAAATCAAACACTGCCGCTACGCACTAACCGGAAATTTAGTTTCTTCTTCTACTACTATTTAACGATGATTTCAACCAACTGTTGGAACACTATCGCTGCGTCCAGCAACAAATGAACAAACTGTTTGTATTCAAGTGTGTCATGCTCTGAGCTTTCAAATAAAAAGGCATTTAGTGTGCATGGAGCCCTACAGTTCGCATGCATAGATTTGAGACGCACTTATGCACTAAAAGTACTAAGTTAAAAGTCACTGAGTCCAGAGCTATGTCTCAAATCGCATACTTGTGTACTTAAACTGAGTTTTTTTAGTGCATCAGTGCGTCTCAATTCTTAGTATGCGAAATGTAGTGCGCCATGTACACTAAAGCAGTACTAAAACACCCACAAAACTGAGTATGCTGTGTCTCAAATAGCATACTTCTCTTAGTGCACTGGTGGTTAGTATGCATCGGGATAGTGTACGTACTAACTAGTACGTAAATTTTTGACAGATAGTACGTCTTAAATCAAACACTGCCGCTACGCACTAACCGGAAATGATGCGTCAGTTCTTCTTCTACTACTATTTAACGATGATTTCAACCAGCTGTAGGAACACTATCGCTGCGTCCAGCAACAAATGAACAAACTGTTTGTATTCAAGTGTGTCATGCTCTGAGCTATCGAATAAATAGGCAGCAAGAAGTGGAGACCTTCAGTGGTTTGGGACGAGCCGTAAGACGCGCCTCCACTCCTTGCTGGTGGTAAATCTGGATTCTGACTGTTTGTCATTCTAATACTAGTCTCTGTTTTCATTCCGATTGTCCGGGAGAAAATCCCTGACAGGATCACAAAACATTTGCGAGATATTTACGCCTGTATCAGCACCGAATACGTGCCATCCACCTACTGCTGGCTGAAAATGCACTCCATTTGAGTGATGGTGACGTAATTTCCTTTTACAACGTCAACGTCACTAAGATGGCGGCCGTTTAGGGTAGAAAGTGTCCATCGATCCATACTCAGTTTTATGGGGGGTTTAGTACAACAATTTAGTGTGCATGGAGCACTACAGTTCGCATACTAAGAATTGAGACGCACTTATAAACTAAAAATACTAAGTTAAAGTACGCAAGTATGCGATTTGAGACACACCATCTGTCGGGAATTTGCGTACTAGTTAGTACGTGCACTATCCTGATGCATACTAACCGCCAGTGCACTAAGAGGAAGTATGCGATTTGAGACACGGCACATGTCCTCCATCCCGTCGCCTGCCTGAGCCGCTCGATCCGAACCAGTCATTTATGTTCATCTCACCAAAATTCTATTGGTAATAAAATAACTTCAAAAAACGATTGAAGAATTTGGGCGTCACACCTCCTTCAGTGAAGCTCTCACTAGCACTTCTACCGACGGAACATCATCAGACGACGACGACGCTTCCTTCAGGCCTCCTGCTTTCTCACTGGCTCTCACTTTGAAGTCCTCTCCTTGTGGAAAAGGCTTTGCACTGTCAAGTGGGATTTGCATTTATGATGAGAATAATTGCCCGTCTGTAATGCGATGCTCTTTTTTTTTTTTCTCCGCTCTGTTACAGTTAAAAAAACAACAACTATCACTAAAAATAACTGTCCCAAACACCCCCCCCTCTTGGCGCTACATTGGCAGTCGACTCTCCCCGATCCCCTCCTTGGCTCTGAGGTCCAGTCCATTTGGAAGCTGGAGTCGAACCTGCTGCTTCGACAATTCCTCGGGCCTGGAGCTGCTGCTGCATCCCTGGGCTCGCGTCCCAATGTCAGCGGTGGGTGTAACACCTTAAAAACCACCGACCTCCACGACTCACGTCAGATTAGATTTAGATCTTACGCCGGAGACGTGAAGGAACTATTAGTCGCAGGAAGTGTGAAGCAGTTCGCCTGTGGGTCCAGTTGGATTTAGGAGAATTTGGGCTGAAACTTTGGCAGTTTTTTTTAGCAAGATGGACTCATTTGAATACATTTCCTACTCAAGAGATTCACCAAGAATTGCTAAATGTATGCTCCTCTTAATGCCAGGAATACTAGTTATTTAGAGGAATCTGGCTGAGAAACCATTTACACTTTGAAATGTATATATTTATTAAATCGTTTTATGAACAACGCAAATTAAAAAGTTGTCTCACGTCATACATACATCCCAATTAATATCAATCTTCATAAAGCACAACTCAGACAAGATATTTTATACTTTTATTCTTCATTATTATTATAAAATAATTGTATTCATGGTTTGGTTACTCAGTTCTAGTTGTTTTTTATCAGTATAATTCGGGAACCAATGTATATTTTCTAAGCGAGGATTTGTATTTTGTCTTTCCATTCTTTAAGGGTCAATTTGTCTTTATTATCTTTGGGTTGTTGTCCTTTACTTAACATCTTTCTTTAGTTCCTTATTTTTGATACCTCTGTTTTCTGTTCCTTAACTTATCTTAAACACCGACATTATCAACATGAACTTTTATCAGCTTTGATTCGAACCATCCGGTGGGCCACATATAAAGACTCCGGGGCCACATTTGGCCCCCAGGCCATGAAAAAAAACTTTTTTTATATTAGAAATGAACATAAAAATTCATAATAACACAATTTAGATGTAAAATATACTATATAATAGATTCAAAATAGTGAGTTGGTAAAATGGTTTTGCTAAGCTAGCAAGAACAATGAATTTAAAAACTAGTTAACTAGTTGTGCATCAGATCAAGCTTCTAACGAACAAATCAGTTACAAATCATATATTATTAAATGGTAATGTCCCTGTTTGAGACCTTGGCTCCTGCAAGAGTTCATCCTCTTAACCTTAAAGTAGAGTTTTGTTTTAACTGGGGGAAAAAAGAAAGAATTTTGAGTCAATTTGTTAGCTGCTAATTCTACCTCGGACTATTTTTGATGATAAAAACGAAAATGATTGAACTATTTATATTAGAAATTAAATAAAAACATGTGTTTTTGTTGTTTATAACACTTAAAATAACAGTTTTGATTATTTTATTTTATTATTTTACATCTTCAAGAGCCTTATTAAAATGGCCCGAGCACTAAGGTGACTCTGGAGTCACTTCCAACTTCCAAAAAGCTGAACGACGGAGCGAGAGAGTGTGTTTCTGCTCTGAGATGCCGAGGATGAAGCCGTCCACTCTGGAGAGCAGCGAACGTCTCTCAAGCGAAAGCCCCCGTCTGTCAGAGTTTGAGTCATTCAGCGAGAACACGAGCCACCGGAGTCCGAAATAAAAACTCAGAGGACGCCGACCTTCCAGGTCTGAAGGCATCAGGCCCTCCTGAGGGACGGTCCTGGACCTGAAGCTCCTGGTCGAAGAAAAATGCGTTTAAAACTGGGAAAGTTCAAGAAGGTTTGTGCTCTTCATGAACAATATAATCTTTATTTAAAAGATGATATTCATGAGCATTCAGTGAGTACACAGAAGGTCACAACTGAACGAGAAGATGAAGGAGAACGACAGTGTGAGCTTTGAAGCAGAACCAGAGGGAGATACTGAATCAAAAAGGTCCCCTGGTATAATACCCGGAGCTCTCTGGAGATAACCGAGGAACTTGCTCTGGAGGAAAGCTGGACTTCTTAGCTCTCTGCTTGGTTAAGAGCATCTTCCTCTCTCTCTCTCTCTCTCTCTCTCTCTCTCCCTCCATCTTGAGGTTTTGGTGACTAGGAATAGACCACAGAGGAGGAACAAGCCCCAGCAGAGAAGATCAGACGTGCATTTATGAAGCTGCTTTGATAAAAACCTGTACTTCCTTCACTCATAAGATCTGAGCCAAGAACTCCACATTGCCTCTGACACCATCTTCGAAAATATCCCTAATGTTTTTACAATAAAAATGAATATATTTGGAATTATTTTTTTACTTCAAGTGGTCGCCATGAGATGGCAGTGTTGCAACAGTGAAGCATGTCCATGGACCGTTAATGGAGAAACAAGAGAGATGGTTCACAATTATTTTCACTCCATTTTTTTCCTTGTGTAACCACAAATGAATGAAAACATTCTCAGAATAAATCCTTCTTACTGAAACAACAGGTAAGTAAACTTGTTTATTTGCTATTTTTTTCCCCTTCGAACCCAAAGAGGATTAGGTAGTTCTGAGATGCATCGTTTTTCTCGCACAAATTCCGAGGAGTTTTCTCTGAAAAAAAAAGCCAGTGGCTGTTGAACTGGTACGTGTTCGAAGCTCCATCTTTCATCCACTCGAGGCTGGACGCAGGTGTGTGTCGCTGCTGTTCCTCCCCTCCAGACGAGACGATGCCTCTTCAGATGAACAGAGAGCTCGGAGTCAGACCTTTATGCATTTATGGATGACCCTCTTGTCCCCGAGATCGCTGGCTAGTGGCAATTCAGTTTTTCGGAGGCCCCCCTGAATCCGTGTCCGTCCAATTGCTGCACTTCACTTTTTAAAAATAGCCGAGGAATCCAAAAAGTCAAATGGCATCAATCGGGAGAACAAAAAAGAAAGCGGTTGACAATGATAGAAAACGTTGTTTTTGGTGAATCCGAAATGAAAAACTCTGGTTTCAGAAGTCAGGAGAGGATTGGTTGATCGTTCACGTCAACATCTTTTGAGGAAATGTGATGGTTTTTTCGAAGCGCATTGGTAGAAATGATTGACGCGTTACATGCTAACATTAGAGCGTGGACAAGTCGCCACGTTGACCTTCCATTCTGGCCGAGAACTCAAAAGAGGCAATTTGCGTGACAGCTGTCGCCGTCAGTATAGAAGGACATGTTAGCCACGGCAGTCGCTGACACAGACAGGAAATAGAAAAATATTGTCTATATTGTGGAGCGGAATATGGCAAAATTGCTAAAAAATAAGCCAAAACATAGATAGATCTCTAGGAGGAGATCTCCTTCGGGAAATTGGGTTTCCAGTTCGGTACAGCAAGTTTCATAAGAACAAGAACAAACGGCAAACAAAAGAACAAATGCAAGGGATGACACAACGGAAAAACATAACTAAAACATAACTTGTGAAAGAACTATTTCCTCTGAGGTGAATGTGGGATCTTTCTTTAAGACAGACTTCAATGAGTCTGGTTCTGCTCGAGTTTTCTGTTTCAAGTTTTTCCTCGCCAATACCACACTGTGCTTTACTTATTGTTGCTGGGATCTGTTTTTTTTCCTTTCTCCACTATAGTCTCACTTCAACTGTAAAGTGTCTTGAGATAACTTTGTTATGATAAGACACTTTCAATAAAATTGAATTGACACTTTTTTTAAACACCTTGACTTTGAAGGTAGATCAGTTTCTTTATTTTTCAAGCAAAACTAAAGTTGCTTCAATAAAAAAAATGAAACATAATTCAATTAAAACAAGTGTCTTCATTAAAATAAAAAATATTTTGAATCAAATTAAAAGTTATTTTTTATCAAAGAAACATTTAGGTTGCTTCAATAAATTAAAGTAATTTTAATTGCGTTTTTATAGTTGAATCATCTTTAAAGTTTTTTGTCTAAAATTAAAATAAGTTTTTAATTATTTTTAGTTTTAACTTTTTATGAATCTACTTGTATTTGATTCAAAATATTTGTTTTATTTGATTGAACCACATTTTTTGATTGAAATTTTTCCCTCATTATAGGACAATTTAAGACGCTCTTGAAATAAAATTTGGCAGTTGAAAAACTCCACAAGAGGTCAGAAGCCATTGTCTGTGTTGGCAAACGATTTTTGCTAACCAGGGTTGGGAAAGTTCACTTTCTACGTGAACTACTATAAAGTTCAGTTCACCAGTTTTAAAATGAACTAGTTCATTGTTTTTAATTCAAAATGATCAAAAGTTTACCAACAGTGAACTAGTTCACAGTTGTTTCTTTCTATAAATATATGTAAGAACAGGCTCTTACTTTTTCCAAATCATATATGCAGGTATAACCAAAGTCAGCAATTCTTATGTACCATTATTCAAAATTTGTGTCGGGTCAGGTTTGAACCCTGAAGAACAAGAACAGCATTTATAACTATTGAATCCACAGTAGCAATGATGCGTTCATGGTCCTGACTTGAAGATTTTCTCTTTCAAAGTAGACGGACTAGTCTAGGATTATAAAAAGAATCCTCGATACTTTGAAAGAAAATGGGATTTTTTCCGTCGACTTCACTCTGCTGAAGCCTCACTGTGTTGTTTGATGATGCAAGTGATTTTGTGTAACTGTTGGCTGGTGTTGCCAGATTGGGGTGTTTTTCCCGCGATACATTAAAACCTGTTCAGTGTGTTTTAGCAAATTTCTGCCTCTTAGAAATCTGGCAACCTACTGGACGAAGATGAACAGAAAGAGTGTTGCGTTCAGGGACACCAGAATTAACTCGTTCACAGGCAAAAATACACTCAATGAACTCGTTCAGGTACAACACTGCTTCCAACAAACTACAGTACATGGGCGATCTGAAAATCTTCCGAATATTAGCAAGAAGACACAGATAAAGCCGCGACATATCCGAAGGTAACTACCCCTCGCAGTTTAGACGAGGCAGAAGATTCAAGTGGTTTTGATCAAAATGTTGTCGTTGACTTTTAGCGAAAAACATATTCATTCATCAAGTATTTGAAATGGAAACGTTTTTCCCCCAAAAGGTACTCCAATCTGTTTGGATAATATGGGGTCATTGCAGCAGAGTACCGGATGGAGATGGTTTCAAAGAGTTTATTGCAAGGAAAGGAAAATAATCTTCTTGATAATTGTTTCTTCTTGATCAGGGAATTATTCCCCCAAAAAAGTGCTGCATGACTCATAGAAATGCGGTTGAATAAACATTGTTGTCGACCCCTGGGGTTAGTGTCGCTTTTATCCCAAAACAAAACTTCCCAAATTAAAGCCTTAGAATTGAACAAAAAAAAAAAAAAAGTTGTCGTTGGAGGGCGTCGTTCTACGCCAGCCAGGAAAGAGTCACTCGCCAACCAAAAAACACCTGAGTTTTTTTAGCCGATTTGTATATTGGCGCGACGACGCGAGGCAGGCGGTACAATGGGGGTGATGAAAGAGCGGCTTGTGAAGAGAGTCCTTTTCCTCTTCAGATTAACTGCATGCTTTAACAAGATTGTGTGGGCATGTGGGAGGATGGGGATGTCAGCTGATCCACGGGCTGCCCTACATAGATAGAGTGAGAGGAAGAGAGCGTGGAAACTAAAACCCTGCAACTCCGTGCACTTGGATAAGACGTTAAAAAAAAAAAAAAAAAAAAAGACTCCCTCAAACCTCAAAAGGCTGTTCACATGAAAAGAGCGGTGGTGCCTTCAGGTGCGTCTTAAGAGCTCCTACATTGCTCATTACATAATTTAATTAATCTTTACATGTAGGAGAGCGCTTGAACGTGACCCAAAGCCTCTTTATTGTTCACTTCTAATGCGGTTTCACACTTTGTTGGCGGCTTCCTGTTGGAGAAGTGGCAACAGATATTTTAAAATCTCGCTTCTTTCCAGGTCGAGGCTGTTCTCAAACTTTCTGAGGGACATGAGCTCGACTTGAAAGAAGCGTCTCAATGTCCAGAAGCTCTTTTTATATTTTTAAACTTGTCTTCTTTCTCAATCTCAACATTTTCTGTCCAACACTTGTTCGCTTGTTTTGCTTCAAAAGGCAACTAAATTGATCTTCGACCTCTATTGTACTCAAACATCGAGGTTTGTCACCGCGCGTCATCAATCCTAGAAGTCTCCACCTCCAAGGGACTTGTATCAACAAAGCGGGGCGTGATTACAGCTGACTGGAGGAGGAGTGAAGCCATTATTATGCCAATTGACTCTGCTCATGTAACCTCTTGTTCGCCGAGATTTCAGACAAACTTTATAAAGTAATACGTTGAAAACATGGTCATGATGAGGGACTTAATGCATCTTGGAGAGGAAGGCTATGGAAAGCCAAGTGAGGATGAATTCCATATCCTAGATAATACATGTCAAAAGCACACACTAGTTCACTAGTGCTTTCCAACAACTCACATGTTAACTAGTTCAATCTAAATTAAGTTAACTAGTGAACTAATCATGCAGTTTTACATTTCGTGTGAAGCAGTGAAGGTTATAAAGCAAACTTGTAAATAAATGAAGGCCAACATGCCTACTAGTGAACTAGTAACTGTAAGTGACTACAGTTACTAGTAAAATGTATATTTTGTAAAATGGGTAATAGACAAAACAGTCTATATGATTACTAGTACTGAGAGTTTTGACTGTACTCGTTAACTACTGTGGTCCAAAATGTTAGCTAGTTTAACAAGCGAATGCTCCCTTTACCATCCTAATTAACTAGTTCACATGTGAATGTTCACTAGTCAAATAAATATCTTATTAGTTAACTAGCGAACTAGAAAAACTTGTAATGTAGTTATAAAAGGCAGAAGAGGGGTGTGGAATATCCATTTGTTTTGGCCTCTAATTTGTGTTAAGAATCCAAACCAATTTAAATTTAACCCTTAAAAATGTGAATGGAAAAGAAATGCACTGATATCAGAGTGTTACGCCCCCTGTTGGTGTAACATAAAGCAGTGAGTCGTGTGGTAAGGATGTATACACACAAAAACCAAATGATAAATAGTTTAAAATATTTATTTATCAACAAAAAACATGCAGCACAGGAAACTAAAGTGGCACCAAATAAAAGCATAACACAACAAAAACCCTCCCCCCAATAGCAGGCACAAAAGCACCCCAAAATACAGAGGGTGGTGCACACCACTAACCTGGTGTTTCAAAAACTGTTTGCAAAAACAGACCAGTTAGAACGAAACAACAAACATTACATTGGTTGACCTTCCTTGCAGTTGTTGTAAGAACCAGGGAGAAAAAAACCCTTTCAAATACTGTTGTTCCACCTTACCTGCATTCTCTTCTTCACTGCCCTTTTTAAGAGCAACAGAAATAAATTGCAGTCATTATCCTTATATTGACTCCCATCCTGAACTTCACTCTTTTGTTGAACCTGTTTTCCCCCATTTTTTTAAACCTTTTAATCACCCTGAAGTGTGGATAAGTCAAACCTCAACCTAAAAACAACCCGGAGGTCTCGGAGAAAAAGGAGGAATCAACGGAAGCGCGAGCGTTCTCCGTCGTCTTTTATCCACATGCCACGATTTGGTGTCAAAGAAGGATCAGAAAGCCCAAACAAGGTGTTCCTCATCAGCCTTCATTCCTCCAGATAAACCTGTCAACACGCCTCGGAAGAATGTTTCCACCCGAGCGAAGGGGAGTGAAAACAAAGGCAACATTTCACTGAACTACACAACTTTTTTTGACAGGCAGCTGAAAATAATGAGCTTTACTTTCACCGGTTGTGCACGCTTTCTAACAAGACCCTCCATTTGTTATTAACTCTTACAGACAACGAAAGACAAAAGGTTGTCCTTTCTTTGGAGCAAATATTGACTTTTTATCGTCCAGTTGGTCAACAAGCGGTGGGTCTGAGGGTCTAAAGGGAAGTGGAGGTCTCGTCTTGATGAAGGAACGCACCTCCCGGAGAGCATTGTGAGCTTTTTTTTTCTTCTGTTGTCACACTTGCTCGCCTTCATGCCGCTTCAGTGCACACCAGAAATCTCGCAGTCGGCACATACAGTGTAAGATCCCTCCCTGGAGATGCAGACGGAGCAGCCGGCCAAACTTGAAAAACTTTTTTCTTTTTTTTGATGCAGGCAAATAACACTTTTAAGTCGAACATTTAGTGATATTTATAGACTTTGAAAGCGCTTGGATCTGTCGATAACTACTTGTTTAACAGTGTATTGGGAATAGATTCAAGCAGGATTGAGCTCAGAGGGGAAAAGTTGAGCGACTCAAAACTAAAAAATCTAAAGTCAAAAAGTAGTGTGACTAGGATTCATTTCTGACAATTCCAAACTAATTTTTCGGGGCTTCGTTTCAAGTAGTCCCATAGAAGATGCGTTATAATTTTCTAAACGCTGGAGTAAGAATTGTGCGAAGGCAATTGAAAAATAAATTGCAACATTCTGCAGTTTCGTTTCAAGCTGTGTTGGCAGGAATCTTTCTCTTGGTTGGGGATGGAACTCTCGGGGCTCGTACCAAGAAGACGTTCAGTTCCGTGTTCGGTCTCACAATGACCGTAAAAGTCCGCTTGGAAGAACCAAGGTGGTGCTTAGAGTTTACTTCAACCACATTGATAACTGAACAGCCAGAACCGAACCATCATTTGGTTTGTTTCCGAATAAATAATGGTTACTCAAGGCAACATTTTCCGTACTTCTTTTCCATAAAACTGCTTCTTTGGAACTCGATGGCAACCCAGAGCTTCCCAAACTTACCAATGCCAACACCCCCACAAACACCATAACCCCATGGCTAAAGACGCCCCTTCGTGAAATATATAAAGAAACTTTTACAGTGATTTTCCTTTTTATTTCTAAAGCGCCTTTCTATATGTGTGTTAAGTGCTGTATATTCCCTGTTCTTCGGTAGCTTGTATAACTATTTCCTCTCTTTGTGATGTTTTTCAGCTTTATTGTAATGTGGTTCGAGGCTAAAAATTATATATTCAGGGCCCGCGAAGGTACAGCAGATTGCTGGACCAAATTCCTTATGTTTTAAAGTACTGTTTGAAAAAAACTAACAGGTTGTTTTAAGTGCGTCTTAAATAGATCCTGGGCCTCTATTGTATCATCAGTATGTGTATGTTTGTACAAAACTCTCTTTTCTTTAAAATATTTACATTAGAAAATGATCTTAAGCCCCGCCCACTGAAAAACTGGAAACACACTCAGTGATTGGTTAAGCATCAAAGTTAGTCACCGCGTGTAATCAATCTCAGGAGGTCACCACCTCCAAGGGACTCCTTGTATAAACAAAGCGGGGCGGGATTACAGCTGGCTGGAGGAGAATGAAGCCATTATAACGTTGTAATGGATTCCGCTCTCGTAACCTTTCGTTCGCCCAGATTTAAGACAAACTTTATAAAGTAATGAGTTCAAAACATGGTCATGATGAGGGACTTACTGTATCTTGGAGAGGAAGACTTCAACATTTAAAACATGCAAGTGATTCCGGAAAGTTTTCACATTAGTTGCCCTATAAAAAAAGGCCATTTTATTCTTGGCCTTAGACAAATGTTTTTTAAGTGACACTGAAGTTTAAGCCTAGGCTTTAAAAACTCTTAAAAACTGCCCCCCACCACTATAAAAAACCCTTCTATATGGTGTACCATCAACTCGAAGCTGGGATAAGCTCCACCACATCTACACTTTAGACAAATTCTATCAAGTAATCAAACAATTTACTTTTATTATCATATATGATACTGAGAACCTGGAAACAGACAACCATGATGTCATAGAAAGACATAATTACCAGTTTAGGGGGTTAAACTTGCAGTGGGAACCTTAAAAAAGATCTTAAGCAGATAAGATTTTGGATTTTCCGAAGGTAACACAGGAGGATGAAAGGATGTGATGAAACAATGAAGATGTAACTGCAGCATTGAGGAGAAAAAGAATAACCTTTTCCTGTTTGTGAGGAGAAGTTTACAGAAGGGCTGGAAGAAACGGAAGAGTTTTTAATGATTCCGCGAGTGTGAAGCGATCAATGTTCATTTCATTTGTGTTCCGCTCCGGTAAATATGTCTTTAATCATGTTTTCGCTCCATTTCAGAATCAAATCATCCCTTTATTGCTGAGTAATTTGACTCCGGTGTCCAGGATTAGTCGGCACTCGCATAAAACATGAGTAAACTCAAGAAGAAAATAGTTATTGAATCCGGGAGGACAGAATAAACGAGTGCAGTCGTGTGCATGTGTTCAGTAATTTGAGTTTCATGGACAGGAAGTGTGATGAATAGAAGCAGCCGTAAATAAGCAGCAACAGGTGGACTGTCATGGGATCCTGTCCATATTTCAAAGCAACAAAACACACAGCGGAAATGATACTCAATTGAATAAAGAAATAAATGATTCAACCGAAAATAAGCAGCTTTCAAAACACAAGTACGACAATATTTAGAAAACAAAAATATTTAAAGAAATAAAAAGGTTCCTCTGAGGTATTGTCGGAAAAAATGAAGCACTAGAGAAGGACCAAAAGAAAAAAAAAAGGCTTTACAAACATAGAAATATAGAGAATCTTACCACACAAACCGGAACCAAGCGTTTGTAGTATAGCGTGGCTTAGCTTAGACGTCGAGAAGTTGCGATCTTGCAGATTCAAGGTAAAGATAAAGATAAAACAATACAAAGTATCAACCACAAGATGAAAAACATTTTGTAACGTCAATTAAAAATATGATAAGGGTTATTAATAGTCTCATTTTTCTACTAAAACAGTCCATGATCAAATCCAGAAAATGGTGACAAAAATATTCAGACGTATGAATCTGCTCGTGTACACAAATAGAAGCACTTTTTCTTTGTACATCCCAATCAATGTAGAATGAACTTGTTCGTCCCTTTCCACGCCCTCATTCACATATTTAAACCAGAGTCTGAGATTTTTCTCTCCGCAATCAGAAAAAAACACTAAAAACATGAATTTAGAGTGGATTAACAGTTTAGATTCATACAGTTTCTATTCATACTTCAACTTAAATGAGTCAGTTTGATAAAATCGTGTGATGTTGTTTCACAAGAACGTCTGTGACTCTCGTAGAAAATACTTTTTTTTTTCAAATTTTGTTTGTTATATTATAAATCCAAGGTTATAAATATAATTCCTTGACACTTAGCTTGAAATAACGGATCCAAATATTCAGTATAAAATGATCGATGTTCTCTTAAAAAATACAGATCATCCTTTTGGTGAATGAGAATATATTCATAATAATTGAATATCCACTCGTGTTAATTTTGATTGAATATTGATCGTTAATGTAACTGAACAAGTGAGGCTGACATGCATCCGAGCAGTAAAAAAAGGACGTACGCCACCTTCAAACGTGTCAGGAAGTCAGAACTTTTTAACGCTCTTTTCATTTTTGATATGAACTTTGTCGTGGAAAAGTAGGTCCGCACGTTTAATGTGCGTATGACCTCTTAGTACATGAGGCTCCAGGAGTCTACAATATTCGCTGATCTAAATCTTTTTCTTTGTTGAAATAAAATGAATTTCACTTTAACTATGGGTGACAATAATAGTTTGGTTCGGTTTTTTTTAAACATTTTTGGACTGTTAAACAGAACTGCTTTCAAGTGTCTTTGGATGTTCAACGAACTAGTACAAATATACTAATTAATACGGCTCCGTCGAGGGAGACGTTACGAAAAACAGTTCCAGTGAAATCTAGGGTAAGTAGTGGCAGCTGGTGTTGTTGCTGATTGACTCCAGTCGGGCGTCTTTCACTTGTCACGGGAGCGACAACACAACAACCACAACAAAAAAAATCATAATTAATTAAAATCAGGAAACAACACTAAAGAATTATGTAAAAAAAACATTCACAAGAGAAACTACGAAGCTCATTAAAAAGGGTGAGAAAAGAAAAACAAATCAGGTATAAAGATTCAAAATGACAATGGAGAATCCTCAGGAGAGGAGCTGTAACACACTCAAGTAGAATCTACGTTCCGGCGTCCGCACTTTGATCTGACAGTTAATCTGGATCACCTTCAAATCATTAACATAAAGTGATAAACTATTTTAATTTATATGTTATTTTTTCTGCCGTATCTTTTATTTTTGCAAGAAAAGTTTAATGTTTATTTTTTAAAAATAGTTCTTTAACAATTGAGTCATAAAGTAGTTTTAGTGCGAGAACACAAGTGTTTTCTCGCACACAGGTCCTGAAAAGAATCCACTTTAGGAGCATTTTTTGTTTCCTGATTCCATCGATTAGCTCTTGCTGTTGACGTCCATTAGTGCAGCTGTGTAAACTGGCGCTGACCTTTTTCTTAAGGGCACTTCAATAATTTTAGCCGCACAAAGAATGCCCCAACACTGGCCCAAAAAAAAAAAAAAAAAAAAATCAGCAATTCCTTCGGCTCCTGTGAACCCAATTTGCATCAACTCATCTCTCACCTAGCGTGAGGGTTCTATTGTGCACCCAAGGCAATGCCTGTTCCTCCATCCTGCCTCCTTTTGAGCAGCCAGCCTCATCTGCAAACTGTTTCGGAAAAACGCTCAAATATTCATGGCGCCGCTAGTTTGTCATGAGAGTCACTGTGCCACCTCGGAATCTCACTTTTTAAACCATCATTTCCCCCATTCTGTTTGTGAGTTAAATGATTTATTTGGGCACATTAATGATATCAAGGGGAGAATTCTAATTTAAAATGAATTAGTGATGCAAAAAAGATCTAAATTAAATCGGTTTTAGTTTGTTTTTTTTAATCTTCTTAATGATGATAATATACCTAATGTTTGCATTTAATTTATTGGAATAAACAATTGTAGGAATATTGAAATACCGCTTTAAAACGGTGCATTCTGAAGAAAGCAGCTTCATCAGTCAACCCCAGTTTGTTGAAATATTAATTTTCAGTTCCCCGCTTTGTCTTCGCCGCCAGCGATGCCAGTTCACTCGTTCGCCATCCGCGACATGGCTCCTGGTCAATAGGCTGAGGTCGCGTCGGGACAAGAAACTTCTATTGACGATTCCGGGGGAACGGCGTGACTGAAGTAGGACAGTGGAGATATTTCTGAGGTTTATAAATATAAATGTGCACAACCAAAGACATTCTGTTGTTCATTCCTTGAATGTGAAACATGTGGGACTGTGTTAGCAACATCAAAAGAAAATAAAGCAACTGTTTTTAAACATGTTAAATGCCATTTTCCTTCAAAACATAAGTAAAAAGGGTTAATATTTGATTAGTAATAATTTGTTTTAGATACACAGGAGAGCGATTCACCATAAAAACTCTGAAGAAGGTATTTAATATATTAAGAAAATGAAAGTTTTTCTATTATCCATGTATTTACTTGAGCTTTAAAGCTTTTTAAAATGAAAAGTCCAATGGTATATATATTTTTAAATGACATTTAGTTGAGTTTTAATTTTAATTTGTCTCAAAATCTATATCTTAGTGTAAGTCTTTGAATTTAAAATTTGTTTTTTGTTTCCCACAACTGTGTTTTGAATGGAAATAAACCAATAAATATTATAATAAATCGTTTATAAATATATACATAATAATTCCTTACAAAATAGTCAATGGCTAATTTTTATCTAATAAAATTGCTGATATTTTTTAAATGGAAATACTCCGATTGAGGTATTTTTAACAGTGACCCCCATAAGGAAATACTAGCAGAAAATAAATGAAAAAATGAAGTCACTGAACTTATGCATCTGGTGAAGATAGGACATATTTGTGTATATATATATATATATAAAAAAAACAATCAATAGCAACTAAACAATGATGGTATGATCATGTGGTAAAACACTATTTACCCTCAGGAAAAAAACAACTAATGCGACCAACACCCAAAACCGAGGAGGAGTTAATGTGTTTTTATTTATTTTTTATTATCTCTCCCGGTGATTCCCTGGCAAAGATTGTGTGGCGGGTCGTGTGGTGGGTTGTGTGGTGTGCTGGTTCTTCCTCTTGGTTTGGTTTACATAATGGCTCTATGTAGGACATGGGCCGCCAGAAGCACTTTTATTTCCTTCAGAAAGTGAATGGAGCCAATCTATTTCAGGAAGTGGGTTATGGTGAGAGAAAGAGGCTTGAATCGGAGAATAAACGCCAATTTTTACACATAGGGGACAGTTTACAGCGGAGCCGCTGGTGTTCGCGAGTTTTCGGTGGGATTAGCCAGAGCGGAGTGATACGCGCTGGAATAAGAGCATTAACAAATGTGTTTCTGCGTGTTTACATGTCATGCGATGCATTTTAAGCCATTTAGAAAAGTAAAGACGCTACAGGTTTCGAGGAAAATAAACATTTACTTCAGAGGTTCGGCTTCAAAAGCCGCTCAATGCTAACATTGTTGCTACTCTTGCATCAGAAAAAAAAGGGCCACGAAAAGCCGAGCCCATGACGGGCTGATGTGAAATCGCATGGAACATAACATTTAACGCGATTGTTTTCGGTTTAAGTAAAATATTTACGAAGAAAAATACCCCCCCCTAAAAATACTACCCATTTTTTCTCACTGTACTGCAGGATTGTCTCTGTGGTTGTCTTTCACCCTAGTGTGTTAGAAGACATCGATACGGCAATATAGCGCAATATTTGGATACTATCTTCACGCAGTTTGTTCATTTTTGTGTTGATATTCAACATCCGGCCTCTAAACGACAGCAGTCGTTAGGTCCTCGGCAGCTAAAGGACCTATGAAATCCTTTGAGGACTGAGGATGAGAGGATACAGTGGACACCATGAGCTTTTAAAGCTGATGTTTGGACATATTTTGGTCTCAAAACAACTGAAAACACTTACGACTTCATCAAGAGTCATGTGGTCTATAAATTCAAGTCAAGTACTCGACAATTCTACACATATATCCTTGTTACTACAGTATCGCAATAGCGTATTGTTGACCAGATTCTTGTCAAAACACACCCCTACTTCACTCCTATAATTTACTTTCTCAGCTGTACTGTTTTTTCGGACGTCTCTGTATAATGATTTTTTGGCCAACCTTTCGTGGGACCGGGTACTTTGGTTCAGGCTACTAGCATAGGAGAAGCAGTAAGATATGATCGGGAAAATGATGTGAATCTCATCGCAGTACAGCTTCCAATTTGAACCACATATATGGAAAGAGATAAAGAAGATTTGCAGGAAAAATTGAAGGAATATTCTCAAACAAAATCGAGAGATTAGAAGTTAATGATAGCGAGAGAGCTCTGTATGTTTACTGATGCTATTAAACCAAACTTAAACAATGCTGTGATCAAGACGTCTAGAGCGCCACAGCAATTTTCCATTTATCTACGTGTTCGGTAAACAATGACGAGCACAAAAGAAAAGGCCGGCACCGTCTCTGCAATTTACTTGATTGCTTTCATTGCAACATGTAATCAACCAAACGCATGGAAGTCTTTCAAGGAAGACATGGGAAGGAGGGAGTATTCAAGGAAAGATAAATGAAGCAAATTGACCTTTTTTTTTTCGAAGTAGTGATTGTGTACCATAACAATCGAGCGGCATTCACTCAATCACAATGTGCCCCTGAAGTATTGCTGCCCTTGAAGCCCACTTACAGAGGGATGATAAAAGCACATTATTTGTTGTGGTGCCCTCAAACAAACACCATGCAGGGAGAAAAAGACTGTTTTGTTTCTGGCTTAAAGAATCTGAGTCATAACCAGCCGCGGTCGAGAATGAAGAGACCAGGAATATAACGGTTTGATGGCTTTAATTTAGAATATTTTACAGAGACTCACGCACTGATTTGAGCAGAGTGCCATTCTTGGGCTAATGGCTTCATTAAAAGGAGCACATCCGACAACTGAATGGACTTAACAATGATCTCAGGTTGTTTTTTTACTGTCCCCTCTTTCCGAGCGACCCACAGGGATCGGGATTCAGTTGATGTACAACAGATAATGCGACATAATTGCATCGAGAGTCCACAAGAGAGAAAATTGGAACATCTTAGCATTATTTTCCTTGATAAAAATACAGACTTATTAGACATACATTGGCAAAGATAAGTGGATAAAAACTGTTTCATGATGGAAATACTCATTAATGTTTGTCTGGCAACACTTTAACTCTCTAGTACCACTAACCAACTCATATGTTTATTGTTCTACAATATAAACCAGGACTTATGCCATGTAAACTTAAATAAAAAAACACCAAATAAGTACATTTCTGCTCCAGAACGCTTATTTTATAACCTTTTGATTTCATTTTTTTCTGCAGAAAAGCTGATGTTCAGAGAATATTCCACCAATCTACAGGTTTTTACGATTGTGGTTTAATGTAATTTCTGTAAAAAACAAACAAACAAGAAATAATGACTGAATGAAACATCAAATAAAACCGCAACTACTCATCAAACACACATTTATAGAACAAAAAACAGTGATGGTTATTTTCATAGAAAACATTGTTGTCATTTTTTTCTATATTGTATGTTTTTATGTATTTGTATTCAAGGATTTTAAATGTCTATAATTCTCTTTAAATATTACTAAAAGTTCTATATTATGGATTAAATGATTTGAAAAAATAGATTTTTTACACTAGAATTGAAAACAGAACCAATACTTGAAGGAGGTAAGAGTAAAATGAATAAATATATCATTTTATTTTTAGGAGAAGATTGTTATTTTTGTGCGGAGACACGTCCAAATAATTCGTTTCCCAGAGAAGATATACATCATCATTTTGACCATTTTCAATCAGAAAAACAGGAAATGAAGCCAGAGAGAACATTTTATTTTATCTCTGGCTTATTTTCCAACACTGAGTATCCAGAGTTTCTCTGAACCCAACAGGAGGCGGTTTAAAGGGACGTCGTTTGTCCTGCAGACTCCAAACAAAAAGAACAGCTCACGTTTAAAAAAAAACAAACAAATTGGATTTGGTTCTGAGGTGCTCTTCAGATAATAAAAAACGCTGGGCTGGTCGAGTGGTTTCCCTTTTCGCTTCCACTCCTCGTAGCAGACTGGCAGTTGGCCGGAGCTTAAATTTCCAGCTGCTAGCCCTGATACACGTCTGTAGGCCTCAGCACCTCCGCAGGACGTCCCTCTCCCACTGCTGAGCTTTCAAACGTCTGGCCACCACTTGGTTCCTTAGAAGGTTTGAGTTAGCACTGCCAAGGGAAACTTCCCGAGCCCTCCTTACTCTGCATCTTAAATTTACAACTCAAATTTTTGCTTAATTCTCTTCCTACCTTCGTCCCTCCTGCAGCTTTTATGAATATTACAATCACGTATAGCAGTAGGACCTCCACCTTCAGCATGAATACAATACGTTCCTCCAACTAAAAGTGCTTTAAAGTTGTGAGGGTAGAGTTATTAGACGCTCGCAGTCCCGACAGAACCTGCAAAACAAGCAGTTCGCTGAGCCAACTGTGGCCCACGACTTTAAATCTCAGGTCCAGGGGTGGAAATAGTGATGCTGCGAGATAAAGTTCAGTCAACTTTTTAGGGAACTTATGATGAAAAAGAGCTTTTCTGAAAAAAACAAAAAAGGAATTGTGGTACTTTTGTTTTTAAAAAAAAGACAGAGGGATGGTTAACTGCAGGTACAAGAAGACGCCCAAAATGATGGAGAGATAATATTTTCTGGTTGTCTAACATACTCTAAGAGGCTTCTAGGGAGAGGAAAGTGTGCTTTGCTGTAACTAAAAGAAGGCAAAGCTTTACTTTATGAGGAAAATAACTTTTTCCTATCACCCTCACACAAGCCGGAGCTGTTGGTTGTCACTATAAGTGACATAATGCTAAACACTTTTCTTCAAGATGAGCCACTCCGAGTGTTTGGTGCTTCTAAGACACACTAGTTCCGCGGACGCATCAATCCAGAGTAATCGGTTGCAAAAGAAGTGAGTTTGGTTCCACATTTTAAGCTGATGTAAACACAACAATAACAAGGAACTATTATTGCCAGTGTTGTAAACACAACAATATTTGGTGGTAGATTTAAATTGATACTTGTTATCATGGACGAGGGGCCATTACTTATATATATATATATATATATATATATCAGATTCGGGAATCCCATTTTTGCTTTCTATGATCATGTTATCTGTTTTATTTTTATGCCAGTTTATCCAAATAAACATAGGATTGGATCACCGTGATGCAGATACACCGATTACAAGATGATTTTGTCTGTATTACCAGTGCTCTAAGTGGAATAATACATCACAACGTGGGCTACTTGCACTTAAAATTTTTTTTTTTTTTTTTGGAAAGGTTATAAATATTGAATTTATCATTTCTGTTTTTTGTTCAACTCTAGGGTTTTATGTCATAAGGACAATATTTGATTTAATTTTAACTTCACTTATTCTAAAAGGTTTATTGGTCGCAAATATTTGATTCATTAAAGAAACCATTAAACAGATCCAGTGCAAAACATGAATGAATGTTAAGAAGATACAAATTCATTATTTGACCAATTTCCTTTCCGAACGCCACCTTGTAATTCTACCCCCTTTTAGGAACAGGATAATCCGGATTTTGGAACAAGATCATCTAAATACTTCCAGATTATTGGATCCAGATTAAAACCAGGTTTGCATGACATTATCCGATCCGATTTCAGAATCATACTTTCCCCCTTTAAACAACCCATGTTCAAGATTGAATCCAATCCGATAACCAACATTCGACCAGACTAGCTTTTGAACAACTGGTCACGGATTATTGTATTGAGTCAATCAGAAAACGAGCAAAGCAACCAAACGATACGTGGAACAGACCGGTTTAAAGAACTGGAGTGACTCCACTTTCAGTGGAAACCAGGCAAAACTAACCCCAAACCTAAATCTATCCAAAAACCAAACAACCTAACTATAAACCTAACCCTTACTCTTACCATAACCCTTGGTCTTGCCATAAATGTGATAGTGACCATAAATCTTAGCATTGCCAAAGCCATGACCCTACATCTTATCATACCCATAAACATAACCCTTACCATTATTCTTACCTTAAACCTACACTTTACCATAATCCTTACCTTAAACCTAACCCTTACCATAAACCTTACATTAAACCTCACCCTTACCATAATCCTTACCTTAAACCTAACCCTTACCATAATCCTTACCTTAAACCTAACCGTTACCATAATCCTTACCTTAAGGGATTCTAATAAAAAAAACAAAAAAACAAAACAAAACCTAACCCTTACCATAAACCTTACATTAAACCTCACCCTTACCATAATCCTTACCTTAAACCTAACCCTTACCATAATCCTTACCTTAAACCTAACCCTTACCATAACCCTTACCATAACCCTTACCATAAACCTCACCCTTACCATAATCCTTACCTTAAACCTAACCCTTACCATAACCCTTACCACAACCCTTACCATAAACCTAACCCTTACCATAATCCTTACCTTAAAACTAACCCTTACAAGAACCTTAACCCTATTCATAACCATAACTCTTACCTAAGTCCTACTTTATTTGTTGCACTTTATTAACCCAGGAACCGTGGATTGTTTTGTGTCGAGAGGCACTGAAGTTTAATGAGAGCTTTTTCCTTCCCAACACTTCTCTGGGCGCAAAGTCTTCGTCTCACTCTGGTGCACATGGCCGAGTTCCACCGGTGGAAGATCTAGCGTAACACTTAAAAGTCATTTGACTGGCTTCATAACCGCATTAATCATCGCAGCTTTGTACGCTCGGCGAGCACACTCGGCCACTTGTGGAAAGGGAAGCGCCCAGCAGGAGTCCTCTCCTAATAAGAGCGAAGGCTGGTCAGCGGCACATCGCTCAGTCGGGCTTGATTTCACACATCTCCGGGAAAGTTCGACCTTGGAGTCTGACAGAGACCGGCCAAGACATCCATCCTGTATTTGAGATAGAAGACGATATATATATACGCGGTTGCATGGACTAATATGTCGCATTAAAAATGTGCAGTAAAACATTTCCTGTTTATTGTCGTGACCCACGGGCTGAGTGAGGAAACTGTCTTCATGAAGAAAGCCGAGCTGTGACCAATTAGAGGGAAAAGTTGTCGTGAAGACGCGAACGGAGCTTTTTCGCTGTACGACTAAATGACGGCCGTGACGTACACTCAAGGGAATACACACTCAACTGACAAACATATCTTGTTATTAGGATATTTGGAAGAAGTCCCCCCCAAAAAAACATTCCATTTCATCACCAAAACTGTCGGGGAAATATGGGGATTTAGACCCGAGCTTCAATTTGGAAATGACTTCCCAATCAGAGTTCCGATCTTTCACGGCACGACCCAGTGAGATGGCCCGGCTCCGACCCGAAGCGAGCTTCAAACGATAACATCCAAATTGTTTTTCTTTCTTTTTGTCTCCAAATAAAGTCGCCGACTGCCAAAAATACAGACAAAAATCCTTTCATGTGTTGTCACCGAGTCCATCACATTAGCATACCCGCTATTATTGTGATACCGCTACTGTCCAAATTCCGACTATAACTTCAAGTGCAATTTCCGCGGGTGTCAAACAAAACACCACTCTGCGAAAAGGTACTTTAAGTTTTTCTCGTATTTACGATAAGATGGATCTGTCATACTGCCCTTGCTAAAGTGGATACATGGTTGAAGAGTGGAGGAAAAAAAAAGAAAAAGATACTGACAGTTTGTGTTTTATGTTAAAATTACCTCCTGCTTTCATCTTCTGTGTTTGGATGCGCTGGGGTTTTTGTGCTTTTTGCAAACACACAAAAAAAACACATCAATTTATGCATTTATTCATTTCCTCCGCAGCTCGTTCAAAGCGATGTACACATCAACCACAACTGATGTGTGAAGCTCTGGTTTTTTAATTATTCATCTGGTTATATCTAAGGGATATGGTTTTTTTTTTTTTTTTTCCTGCCGACAACCTGGCCAAACAAAAAAATAAATAAATGGTGAAACGGGGGAAGCGTGAGAAAGCAGGCGACTCCTACTGGTGTCGAATGATCATCCAGACTCTGAAAATCAGTCTGACAGGCTGAAGGATTGTCGTGGAAAATAATGTATTTTATCTGGGAAGGGCAATGAGATTATCGCAGGCGGCCGGATGCGCCTTCAGAGCTGCATGTTAATAATGGCTTTAATGATCGCACAGAGAGAGCGATTCCGAATTTAGGAGCCGAGGTTAAAGTTTTCCCCAGGCTGTGTTAGTACGTAGGCCTCTGTGGCGGGGAAACACTTTAATGCATCTTAGCATCGCTAATGGTCGGCAGCACTCTGGGTTTCGCAGCCATTACTTTGTATTTGCCTGCAGTTTTTTTTTCCCTTTGTGTTTTCCAGAGCCAGTCTATAATGCATGTCGCGTTTTTTTAGCGAGAGCTGCTCTCTTTTTTTTTGTGTTCGAGTGACACTCTGGTAAATGATGGGAGTGATGCACGGCGGGTCCTAAGGATAACTGCCTGCAGCTCCTGAAAAAAAGCCTATTTGTGAGGAGCGTCATTTTGGTGTCGTTTGTCTTAAAAAACAGGACTCATAAGATTAGTTCTTCAACACCGCCGCTTCCTTTGGAGCCCGATGTTTGAATGATTGATTTTTAAATTTTCACCCTTATGCACTAGGAAGGTTCTGAAGACGTTTGTTCCCGGACACGAGAAACGATGACTCTGGACCAGCCAGTAAGTGCCTCGAGCGAAGCTAGAGAAGCTCGTACACACAAATGAACATAACATGTCGAGGATTCACCGAACTCAATACGAAGCAAATAAACTATTCATGGCCGACTCCGGTTCCCGATGTACTCGCTCTCTCGCTGCATCAGGAAGGTGTGAGGCTAAGAGTGCAAACCATCAGCGGATAATACGCATCATATATACACATGTTATTAATTTAAAAGGCTTGTCTAGCAGTGGATGAATAATGTATATCCAGGTGAAGATAGAACCTTCTCATTTGGATTCTCACCTTTGCCATCTTGGCTTGCTGTCCAACAAGAGTGGCCGGGCCTCGACCTACCAGAGGGTAGTGTTGCAATAAATCTGTACAATCCACTCCCCTTTCCTTGAGCCAATTTTCGTTTAAATCAGCTTTTTTTTCATGCATTTATTCCAAATAGAGCATGGGAACACAGCTGCTTCAACAGGAAGGTCATACCTAGAGTTTGGAGAGTGCATTTATCTTTTCCTTGCTGCCAATAAAACTGCTTTAAAGTTGGGGAATTTTCTCCAAAGGAACAAAGAAAGCCGTTTATTTGTCGATATGGCGGCTGTTGCTCAGACCTTGTACAGGAGGGGTTACATTTTTGATGATTCCAAGGGTACTGGGTGACCAACGCAACTTTCATACTCATTTCTGAACAAACAGTATATAATACTTTCTGGATTTAGCGTGTTCGTTCACGTGGAATTTAACGTTATACGGTGAGATTTAAGAAATATATTGTATAGAAATGCTGGTGACTTTCGAAAAAAGGGTTCCTCAACGTGTCGAGTTCATCGTTCATCCCCCAAAATACAATATCTTAGTGTTAAAGTTGATGCATCAAAGCTCAAATAGTCAAGTGGTTTGCTTGTGGCTAAGAAGTTGCTGGTTCAATCCCATCTCTGGATAGGTTTGTGCGATCGTGTCCCCTGAGCAAGACGCTTAACCCTGGTTCCTCCAGTTGGAGACGTGGGTTCTCTGGGTCGCAGCCTACTCCCATCGCTGATAAAAGTGTAAAGCACTAAGAGTGAATAAACAAGCAGAAAAAGCGCAATTTAATACCAATAATAATTTGTTTCATTTATAAAAGGTACCTTTCAAAACACACAAGGACACCACACAGATTTTAAAACAAGGAAAAATACAATTTTTTTAAATTAAGAAACATCTGAAAACACTTTTATTCGTGCAGGCTTTTCCTTGATTTTCTTATTGTTTTAATTGTTAAAGCACTTTGTGACCCTGGTTTGGAAAAGCGCTCTACAAATTTACTGACTTACTTAGTATTTATAAACAAAAAACAGCTTTAACTTTATATCCACATAACTTCTTTCCTAATTTACTTCATTTTAATGTCCTGTTTAACTTGGTTTGTACTTCATATTAAGCGAAAAGCACAGAAAAATATGAGAATAAAGTTTAAAAAGTAAGTTTAAATGGAGGTTTTGTTTTAGCCAGTTAGATTTCAGTCGGTTTCCCATATGACCCGGCGGCCATTTTTTACTCACCTGATCTCAATCCAAATCAACGCAGGTGGATCTCTTTACCTTGTCAGTGACGCCACGCCTTAAGAACAACTTCAGTCTTTCTCCTCGGATGTTTGATCCGAGAGCTCCACACAATTCAACAACAATATTCTCCTAATATTACCTTTTTAAATTGTTAACTTAACCCATTTATGAAAAAAAAGGAAGATCGTTTGCTTCCGTCTGCGCAGAGATTGTCGTTCAGCGAGCATCATTGTCGCGCACGATGAAAGAAATAAATGTAACTGTAGGTGTCGATAGGAAAAAACTCGCGGCTCAGATCGATGTCATTTCGCTTCATTTCAAAGCAGTTTTTTTTTGCCTCTAAACTCCCCCTTTTTTTTTTTTTTCATTTTCCACTTTTGTTACATCACATCCCTCACACGCCGATATTGTCACGGCTGCATGTTTGGACACAATCTATTATTTAGGGGCGGCTTCCATCTGCCCCGACATCTCTGCCACACCAATACAAAAAAACGACTTGATTGAATAAAAGCTATAATCCCTCCAGTTTTTTTTGTTTTGTTTTAACTGTCATATAAGACTGGAATCCGGCACAATAAACAACAGCTGGCTGCAAGACTGACGGCAGACTGTCAGCTCTGTAGTTGCCTGGCAACTAAGAAACAAAAACACAGCGGCTTTTCTCAAGCGTTTCCCTAAAAGCGACCAAAGTCATTTGTTTTCCCTGCGAGACTCTCTCTCTCTCTCTGCATATACATGGCACATGTGACTTTATCCCGGACAACTAATATGGCCGGTTAATTACGTGATCACTTAATGCGATGAGTGTTCTTATTAGCGTGACATTTCATCTCCTGCATGTTGATCTTCACGCTCGGATTTCCTGAGGCGTTCGACGCCGACACACACTCGGTGTGGTGTTTTTATTTATTTGTTTTAATGATCAGCTCATGTGTGTTGAAGTGTTGCGTTCAGGGACGTCTAACTTGTCACACGAAGGTACAAAACCCCTGAGTTATCTATCATAACCTCAGGTTCTACGAGTTGGTGCGAAGCCCTCCAACGGCTTCGCTATGGGTTTACCCCGAGGCACCGCCTCGTCTCTGAGAAAGCTTAATGAACTCGCCACCCAGCAGGGGGCAGTACCTTCCTATAAAGACGGGCAGCACCCGCCGCACTTTCTCCAACTGAAAGCACCCTCAAAACCGACATGCCTCGTCGCTATGGCTGATGCGAACACTCTCAGTGTTGCCACAGTCCGCCCGTTATCCAGCAAATGTTGCAGGAAAGACAGGATAGCGGAGACCAAACAAGAGCTGGGGTCCAAGGACCTGTCTGAACACCAGCGGGAGAATATCCCCCACTTTGAGGCATAAAGCCTACGTGTTGATGGGGCCCGGGCGTTCTCCAGCGTGTGGAGAACGTCCGGGTCCAAGGTCCCGATCAGCTCGTCCCGTGCAGGAGCCACACCTTGAGAGGCCGGCCCAGCACCGGGGGCGCTGTCAGTGTCCCCCCCGCCTGACACAGGGCAGCGGGGCCCCAAGGGATGGCCCACGGGGCCCCGACCGCCATGCGCACCAGCTCCGGGAACCAGAGCGCCCCCGGGGAGTCTGGTGCCACTAGAATTAACCTCAGCCCCCCCGCCTCGTCCTCCGAATCAAGGGGAGAAGGAGCCGCGGAGGAGGGAAGGCGAACAGCAGACCGACCGGCCACCTCGAATGGGCTAAGCGTCCACGCCTAGTGGGGGGCGGTCCGAAGCCCTGAGGGAGAACCAAAGAGGGCATTTGAAGTTCTCCTTGCTGGCGAAGAGGTCTGCAACCGGGTGACCGAATCAAGACCAGATCTCGCTTGCCACTGCCTCGGACAGACCCCATTCGTCCTGGAGGGCCCCCCTCGACAGTCTGTCCGCTACTGCATTCAGCTCGCCCGGGACGTGCTGGGCTCTGAGCGAAAGCAGGTGACAGTCCGCCCACAGCCAAATCTTCCTTGCCACACACAGAAGGGCTGGGGATCTGACTCCCGGCGGTGGAGCTGTCTGAAAATACTAGGACGTTGGACTGTGACAGTTGGGGAGAGAGGTGAAGCAGGACATTGTGAATCGCCTTCAGCTCTAGCCAGTTTATGTGTCTGAGCACCGGACTGCTCCAGACCCCACTGGCGTAGGCCTGACCCGAGGTGCCTCCCCAACCTGTCAGGGAAGCGTCTGTGAACACTTGAGTGTAACGAAGGACGCAACCCAATGGAACTCTCCGCCTGAGGTTGGCGTGAGAGTTCCAAAACTGGATGTCCTGCAAAACCAGAGCGGGAAGGCGCACTTTCCGACCTCTTTCCCGCTTGAGGTCTAGCTTGAGACGACCAAACCATCTCTGAAGCTCCCTCATGTGCAGCAAGCCCAGCCGAACAACCGTGTGGGCTGCCGCCATGAGCCCCAGGAGGGACATAACAGTGCCTGCTGTTGTCACGTGACACCGAGCTTCCAGCAACTGTGTTGTCAGTCGGAGAATGGGCTGGATACGCACGTCCGGGAGGCGCGCGTATCCTTCCTCCGAGTTCAACAGTACCCCCAGGTAAACTAACTGTTGAACTGGAGTCAGAGCGCTCTTGCTGAGGTTCACTGTGAACCCCAGGGTGGCAATATGGCTCAACACCTTCTGTGTGTGAGCGTAACTTTCTGCCTCTGACCTGGCAAGGATCAACCAGTCGTCCAGATAGGTCAAGATCCTTACCCCACTCACTCTCAGAGGCTCCACTGCCGCTTCCACACACTTGGTGAAGGTCCTGGGTGCCAGAGAGTAGCCGAACGGAAGTCGAGTGTACTGAAACACCCGACCCTCGAGGGCGAAACGCAAGTACTTTCGATGTCTCTTGACTATCGGTATGTGAAAGTACGCGTCCGTCAGGTCGATAGATGTCATCCAATCTCCTGGACATACACCTGAAAGCAGTTTCTTGACCGTCAACATGCGAAACGGGCGGGTAGCTATGAACTTGTTCAAATAGCTGAGGTCCAAAATGGGCCTCCAACCCCCGGTCTTCTTCGTGTGCTGGAGAATTAACCCGGAGCTGAAGTGAGTTAGGTCGCGCGCGCGTCGGCACCACATCACTCACCCAGTCCCGTACATTCTCAAGCTCCGCTGGCGGTCCAGACCTGCTCGTCACTCGTGAGATCCGACCGCCACGCACCTCTCCAGTTGATCGACCAGACGGGGCGGAAGTTCTTCGCCCTCGCCTGGTCTCAGGACGGCGAGAAACTCGCGCGTAAAAACACCAGGTTGCGTCAGCTCCATGGCGTTTCTCCGCCGCCAACGTGACGTCCTCCACGGTGCCAGTGCTTGTAGACAGCGCTGTGGGGGAAGGAACAACCTCCGGTCAACATAGACATGTCTGGACTAGTTCCACTCACCTCAGCTGTCAAGCTCTGTCGGGCACGAGCGCTGGTCGACGCGGAAGTAAACACAGCTGACTCAGCCGGTCTCGCGGACCTCTGCTCATCTGTAAACAAAACACATGTGGTTGGAGTCTGCCCCTCATGCGTGTGGACAGACTCCGTTATTGCAGTCTCGGTATGACCCGGGCGAAGGGGTTTAAAACCTCCTTCGGACTGTGTTATGAGAGGAAAATCACGCCGTCTATGAACGGCGGAGCATGTTAGCTTAGCATTAGCGGCGAAAGTTTCTAATGACGCCTGTGAATACGTCACACTCACAGGCGGAAACACATGCACGCTACCAACATCTCTCTCAGAACGAACCACAGAAACGTCATACGTTCTCTTAGTTTTATTTACATATAGCCCTTTGAAAGAGTAGGGGGGAGGAGGGCTCCCCCGAGACGAAGCCTCGACGTCTCTGCGTCCTCGCCGCCGCGGGTCCCTCAGTCTCCGCTGGCTCCGCTGCGGCTGCTGGCTCCCCGGCTCCTGCTGCGGAACCCGGCGACGCTCGCTCGTCGCCCGCCGCGGCTGTTGCCGTTGCTGCTGGTGCTGCTGGGGCGGCTGGCTCTGGTGACGCTTTCCCCCCGCACCAGCTGATGGGGCCGACGAACGGGCTCTCCGTCTCCGAGCGCCGGACCCCCGTCGCGCCTCGTCCTCATGTCCATGCAGGTGATGGCGGAGCTGCGCTGACTCCTGCTGCGCTGCCTCCTGCCGGGCCACGACGTTCCGGAGCTCCGGACCGAACAGGGAGTCCTCCGTTATCGGTCCGTCCAGGAGGAGCCTCCGGTCTCTCTCCGGCAGCGCTGTGGCCAGGTCTAGCAACAGGTGCCGGTGGCCCAGCTGTCCAGCGTCGCGTAGTCCCCCTCCCAGGATCGCGTACGCCTGCGACATCCGGAGGAGCGCAGCCACCGAGTCCTTGACTTCCTCCAACTCCGAAGGTCCAAGGTCGTCTCGGTCCACGGTGAGCGTGTCGAGCGCACCGCACAGGAGAGCCATGTTGTTTGCGAGGGAGACCACCTGCGTCCCCCCCTTGTAGGATCTGTTAAACAACATTGCCGTCAACCTGTCTTCAGCTCTAGGCAGAGCTACAGGGCGGCCTGGCCACAGTCGAGCTCCCGGGTCGAGGGCGGCACGTACCGTATCCGAGGGCTCCGGGACACCGCGCCGCCAGTCCACCCCGTCCACACGGCAATAGGGTCCGTAGGATCCTACGGGAGGCCCTGAAGCCATGGGAGAGGCAGACCCTCGCCGCGCGTAGCCCCAGATCTCGTCCAGCTTAGGACAGATAACCCCCGGAACCGTAGGCCTGCGCGCTTCGTTCCGCCCGACCCTCACTCCGCATGTAAACGGTGGTGGCGCGAGTGGAGGTGCGGGGGGGAGCTCGACCTCCATGTGGTTCGCCGCGGCGGTGAATATGCGCGGCAGGACGTCAAGCGGGTAGCGAGGAACCGGCCCGGCTCCCCCGACCGCTTCGACGTCCCCCGGCTCGGAACCGAACAGGGTGCTCGGATCCGCCTCATAACACCGCCGGTCGTCCTCCTCATCGTAGTCGGCCCACGACCTGGCTGGAGGACGCGGCGTGCGCCGACGGGCCTCGTATGCTCCCCGTCTCCTCCGGACCTCCTCGGGAAGCATACGGCAGGCCCCACAATCCGCAAACGCATGATCTGGGCCTAGACAGACGAAGCAGAGAGCGTGTGTGTCCCCCCTCCCCAGGGGGGTGTCACACGTTAGGCACAAAGACACATCTACGTCCACGTTCATGCTCACGTCCGCCATGCTGTATCCAGGAGCTTTCTCGCTGAGTTGAAAATGGAGAAAGTGCGGCGGGTCAAAAGTAAATTGATTAATTTTGAGCCAACATTGAAGCTATTAAAATGACTTGGCGTGATTGTTTTAGGCCTGGCCTCACGTGACACATGATGCAAATCCCTAAATAAAATAATGCTATTTTACTATATAGACTAATGATTGTAATCCAAAAATAATTAAAAAAAAGTTCTTTTTTTTTTTGAAGTATCTTTAAAGGTTTATCTACAACTTTCCATCTTATTATCATCTCTAAATAAACCGATTATATAAAATAATCCTAACTTGTCTTTATTTTTGGTCACATCTTATTCTATTCGCTATTATAATGTATTTTTGGAATCTCCAAGTTGTATTTGTACATGACTTATGACTCTTAATGTTTGTATTTATAACTTTATTAAAATGATTCCACAGTGAACTATAGGCAACCTTATCAAACTACTATTTTAAATGTATTTAATCGTTTTACTTTTTTTACTCATAAAAAAAGAGCTTAAGTTCACAAAAGTGTTGTATTCAGGTCAACCTTGTCACTCAAAAGATTAAAAATAACAAAGTTAAAAGAGTAAAAAATTGTTAAAGTTTAACTCAATGCAATATCTTGAATCCTTCTTGTTTGATTGGTTGAAAATATTAGCATTGAGTATCTACTACACTAACACATAATAAAACAAAATAAAAATGATTTCATCTGATTTTCTACCATTAAAAGAATATTATTTTCTGTATTAAATCTAGGCCTCAAAAGTTTTCTATATAATTAATAAGCCTCAAAATTTAAATAAAAAAAAATGAACTTTTTATATTTGATCCCAAAAGTTACGATGAAATTTCAGTTCAAGTTTGATTATTTCGGCCACTGACCGCTGCTTGATATTTAGCCTTATTGATAATTTAAGAGTAACAAAATATCGAAGTGTCCAACATAATGTTATAAATTTAAATTTGGAAACAACAGAAAACTTTTGAGTCAAAGTATATAGTTGGTATTTAAAGGTAAAACCAAATTCTAAATGTTTTTTTAAAACAGATTTTTACCTCGCAAATCACTTGCATACAACCATTTGTAAAAAGTTTATCCGCCTTTATTTTGACATCTTATTTCTTCATATTTTTATGGATATTATAATATATTTTTGCAATTCTCCAATTTGTATTCGTACATCTAAATATTTTCCTTTTTATAGTTAATTTTGTGTTGATAAAGGACTTATAAATACAAAATAAACTGGTGAGATGTGTCTAGAAACAATAAAAAAAACGGTAGAACGGTGAGACGACAACAGACGGCGACTTGTCTTCTGTTGATCTTGCGTTCGCGTTGCTCGCCGCATGTCTAAGACCTTTATTGACTGACTCCATCTCACGGCTCCGAGAACAAATGTGGAAACATTATGAAACTATTGTGACTGCACCGACGAGGCACAACACGAGAGAGAGAGAGAGAGAGAAAGTCAGCAGTTTTTTTTTTCTTCCCCCAGTATATTGTGCCCTCGAGCCAAAGCAGTGAAACACCACAGAAGAGTATATTACATCCATTATTTTTTATGGCTCAAACGCATTTCCAAATATGTAGTGAGTCATTCAACACTGAGAGGATTAGCTTCTCCCACAGCTCTGCAGCAATCACTCCACGATGCTTTAGCTCCTCCAGACTGACTTGTTTTTTGTTTTTTTTTCACCCGACTTTGTGGTCTGATGTTTTTTTTTAAATAAACCGAGCAGTTTGTCACGCGTCATGCTAACTTTACTCTGCACCTCTGTCTCGTTTTTGGTTTGAAGATTAAGCTGACTCAGCACCTTACATGAGATTTTCTTCAAACGAAGGGAAAAATTCAAACATTTAAACATGTATTTATTAACTAATGTTTATTATTGATGGGAAATTACTGAGCGAGTGTCTCTATTGTTACAAAATGTTCTCAACCACATTAACATGTTAATCATTACTCAGATTAGCCACCAGGAAAAACACAAACCTTTTTATTTGCCTTATTTAAGACCCGTTATTTAATCTAATCTGTTACTTTTTTCAGATAATCAATATCTCACAATGGAGTATAAAGATGCACCTTTTACTTCAGAGTGAAATCGGACATTTAATGAGAAGATTCTTTATTAAACTCTCCTTAAGAAAAGTTATTAAAGCAGGAAAAAAAATCACAGAACCAACTCTAAAGGGACATTAAAACAAAGAAATTGTTTGAAATTTCACCTTCAAACAAGAGAACCTTCTATTAAAGAAGAAAAACTGTCACTTTAGGGAATCTGTACATGGAAATATATATATATATACACACATGATTTGTAGTTGAAATATACAAAACAAACAAATTAAAGAAAATAATTATATATAGAATGTGCAACGGTCAAAAAGCATAGTTAAAGAAAAAACACAATGTAGTTCCATTTTACATAGAAATCTATTTTCTGCCATTTACTTACATTTTTGTTATGCTGAACAGTGAAGTGGCTTAACAGGGATTTTGTGAAAAATTATTCACAATATTCTGAGTGAAAAAGGTCAAATTATACCACTTTATTTATTCTGTTTATACTATATTACGCTATTTTTAACTCATTAATATTTATACTTTTTATATATACATCTCTCTGCTGTGTTTTTTAACGGTTGCCAAGCAACAGAATTTCGTTGCCAGTTTCACTGCTTTGTTTTCTGTGCAATGACAATAAAATACAGTCTAAAGTCTAAAAATCAAAGTACGAAACGACTAGAAAAAGGGCAAAAATGCTCAATTTAACTGAGGAAATTCCTTACAAATACAAAAACATTCCAGGATAGGTACTGCAAATAAACAAAAGTGGAACTAAAAGTTACATAAAATGGATAATAAACAAGGAAACATGTGCTCTATATGATAATCAATAACTTACAATGGAGTATAAAGAAACAGTTCTTACTTCAGAGTGAAATCAGACACTCTTTGAGAAGGTTCTGTATTAATCTCTCCTTCTACAAGTAAATTCACTAATCTGTCTATTCGTATAGTGACCAGCTTAAAGTCAGACTCTTAACCCGACAATTATGAATAGAAAACTGTGCAAAATGTCCGTAGGACTTTTATTTCCCAACAAGTCTTTTTTTTCCAACGAGACACAATCTTTAATCTCAACGACTCGGTGACAAAAACAAATTCATCTCGGCTAATGGAGACACTTAACAACCCTGATAAGGACGGGTCCAACAGCAACCGGAGAGCGAGGTCGCGGCGGCGGTTGTGTAAACCTGGCTCGTCTGGTAACTTATCTCATTGCCACAGGGCATCACCTCGGCGCTGGATTTCCTTTATTAGTTTTTCCGCGGCCCAAACGAGGCTCATTAGTCGACGGGCTCTAATTAGAGGACATGCATCAGTTGCACTCTTGGGTTTTTTTCCCCCCACGTTGCATGCTGGGAAAGATGAAATGCCATTAATCAATGGAGCCTTGGATGTGTAATGTTGCGGACAGTGGGAACTAACCTAATGCTGATTGAGTCGCTCCAGCGGAGACGGAGTTTGTTCGAGTGTCACGAGCGCTGGATCGTGATGAAGGGGAATCACTCGGAGGGAGGTCTCTCTTTATTTCAAATGGGCAGTTTTTTTTGGCCTATTTGATCGTTTACCGGCTGAATGCTCGAAGACCACTCAAATACTTAACAAAGACACACAGGGTGAAATGTTAACTAGGATTATTACAAGTTACTTATTCAAACCAGGAGCTACAGATTAAAAAAAAGGTGTTGTGAGCCTTTTTAGAGGCTAATTTTAGCAAAAAGAACCTTTGTAGTTTGTTTCAGAGTGACTCCTTCACCACAAGAGACTTTTCTCCTTGAAACACAAACTTTTAATGAATTATCTCCCATCGGTCAAGTTTAATTTGAAATGTTGTTCATCTGGTTTTATTGTTGTTGGCTATGATTTCAAGAAAACTGCTGCAGTTGACAGTTATACACATCACTCTTTTATTTTGGTCGACAGGCTTCTACTGTTCCTCCTCTTTTGTACCATTCAAACCATTCTCTAAATATTAAAAAAAAAATGTTTATATTGTATAATCTTTTAATATATTTAATGTGAAATCGCATCATGATCGTCCAGAAGAAAATCATTATATTGTTCAAATTCATGATCTCAGATTCTACTTCATATTGGTGCTCCGCCCTCTAACAGCTTCGCAATTGGTTAGAGGGCTTCGCACCAGTTCGTAGAACCTGAGATTATGATAGATAACTCAGGGGTTTTTCTTTCTGTTTTATTTTCTTTTTCGATTGTTCATATAAAGACACTTTAAAATGTAAGTCATGACCATGAATAGATCTGAAAGTAAGAATAAATATTTTAAAATTGATCCTGAAAGAAACTGGCAGCCAGTGAAGAGTTTTGAGGATCGGGGAAATGTGAGTTCTTCTACTAGAGTAGGTCAGAATTCTCGCTGTAGAGTTTTGCATTAACTTCAGGCGAGACAGTTCCTTCTTAAATGTTCTTAAAATGTCCCATCTTCTAAAAGTTAAGTTAACAGACTGATGAGCTAAAGTATGTTTATCATAAAGTTGGTCTCTGGGTAAAGTCAGGCTATAAATGCGTAAAATGTGACTTTAAACCAGATCTGATTTCTGTTCTTTGTTTAAGTAAAATCAACAAGTCAGATTCGAAACCTAACAATTGTGACAAAGTTCATTTTTTACGTAAAAATGTTCTTATGTAAATCATATATATTACATAGAATTTGCTTATCATCCATGTTGTGAAAATGTATGCTAAAATAATATAAAAACAGACCAGAAAAGGTGCAAAAATTCCCCCCAAAAATGTTCGATTTAAGTGAGAAAATGCCTCACAAATACAAACATTCCAGGATATCTACTAGAAAAACAAACCAAAGTTGAGCTAAAAGTGACCTTGAAATAAGAATAATAAACCAGAAAACATGAGATTTTGTTGCAAACTAGCGAGGCCAAGTAAGCAGCACATGACTGGAAGCGAGAGATGCAAACAGATTTATTTGCAGTAGAAACAGAACAAACATTTTCGCTACAGTTGCATAAACCCGTTTAGGGATACAACATTGGTAACAAACCAATTTCACCAGCTGTCACTCACTCAGCAGCTCGTGTTCTCTCTCCTGACCAGAGCGGCCGAGTCTGTCGGACACTCGCAGGGGAAGTTAAAACATAAAAAAAATATGTGATTCTAATCGGGTCCGCCCCGTGACCTCCTCCCAACTGGATGTGATGGAAGTTTATTCGGTCTGCAGGATATTCTTTCGCAAATGTTATTTTTATTAAATTCCCTTTATGGAGTGCAAGACTCCCGTTGAGTTGTCAAGCAACTCCTTTTCTTTTCGGTAACGCACAGGCAGAAGAAAAAAAAAGACGGCGGTTAAGTCGACAAATTGAGACAAATGTTGGCTTTTAAGCATGATGGGAGTAAAAACGCAATCATACATCCGTGGAGAAGCTCATTTGTTTTCATCGGCACAAAGATTAAGGCCATTACTGTCACCGGTTGAAGGTAAAGGCCGAGGATGGGTGAAGCCATCGAACAGGCGGGAGCGACCGCATCGACTTTGATCGTAATCGAGTGACTTTCATGGTCAATTTTACATGCGCCGCTCGCTCCGCGTATCAATTCAGCCTCAACCTTTTTTCTGGCCGAGGGCAAACAAGATTCTCTCCACGCTTGATCCACTCCGGCGCCGCGACCAGTCCAGTGCACGAGTCAGCGAGTTCGAACCGACGGTCCAAAGGCGACTCGGAGCCCGGAGAGTAATCATTCTTCTTCGTCACGTTTATTCGGCGGCGATAATCACGATTAAAGATACGAAAACCCTCATGACTGATTCTCACGTGACCACACTTCTTCTTCTTCTTCCATTCGTTTTATCGCCGCATCGATATCTCTTCATGGAGGAAGGAAGACGGCAGCTAATGTGAAACCTGCTCTGCACGGAGGAGCGGAGAAAAGATTTTTTTTTTTTTAAACAAAGAAGATGGTATCGCTCAAATGGACTCCAACGATTTCCTTACTCTGCTTGAAGTATTTCAAGACATGGAGGGAAAGGTTTAATCGTCCCATCGTTCTAAACACTTTTGCTTTGTTTGTGACGACTTTCAATACAATAAACTGAGCGAAGATATCAATCTAAGTAAAAGTCTATTGTTTCGGAAATACAATTAAAAAATGGCTTTAATTAAAGCAGGAGTTGAGGCAGATTAGCTTTGTTTAATCAACAATATGTAACTTTTTATTGTTATTTTTCAAGATTTACTGGTTTATTTAGCCTCGATATAACAATGACTTTCTGGAGGGTCAATGAGGGTCACATGACCACCATTATACTATATAAATACTTTGGAATCATATGAAGTAATGAAAGACTTTATGAAGTTTTCAGGAAGATCAATGAGATTTTTTTTCTTGGTTTAGAAAGAAATGAATATGCTGTATTTGGCAACGGCTTTACCACGACTTTATAGAATCGCTCAGTTAAACATTTTAAACTTGTATATTGTTGCTTTAATACGTTCATTTTAATAAAAACTGCATACTGAGCTATAAAATATCTGTGTGTAAAATAATATTTCAATTTGTTTGCAGTTTTTTTTGTAACACACGTAGAAAAAAAAATTAAATAAAATTTGATTAATAAAATACAGTCAAATAAAAATAAGAGACTTTACATTAAAGTGGGCTTATACAAAAAAAGTAGTTATTTAAAGAAATTAAATGCAATTAAATACAATTAAATGATAGATGACCACTTAAACTGCGTGTATATTGTTGCTTTAGTTTAGCATTAGTTTGGTGTTTGTCCCTTTAAATGGGTTTTTAGAAGATTGTAGATGTGGTTAAGGAATTTGCAAATGTGCTTGAAGATTTTATACATTTTGTTTAAAGTATTTGTAGACCTTTTTCAAATGTTTGCAAATGTATTTTAAAGAGTTTGTTAATGTTTTTCAAGTGTTTTAAAATCTGTTCAAATGGTTTGCAAATGTGCTTGAACAGTTTAAGTAGTTATTTTAAGAAATAAATGCAATTAAATACAAAATCATATATATATTAAACGATGAAAACTTTATACAGAACAAGAATATGTTTTTTATGTAGAATAAAAAAATAGAAAAAAACAAGTAGTTAAAAAAAATTAAAATGCATTTTTATACAATACATTTTTTATAGAAAAATAAATAAATTATAGACGAAAAACCAGATGAATAAAATACAGTAAAATACAAACAAGCGACATAACATTAAATAGTGCAAATAAAATAATAATTTAAATAAACATAATACAATAACAATGCTAATACACATCAAAATATATATTTTTTAATAATGGACGACTACTATAACTGCTTAATGTGCAGGTTTTGTACGAGCTATTCTCTTTAATATTGCCATTATTTGCTTAGAATCCAACCTTTTAAGATGTCGGCTCCTTGCACAAGATTAGCCTACAGGAGTGAGCGTTTTCTTATTTGCTCTTGTCCCAGAGGAGAGCACACGATATTTATAACAAACATACATGAGCTGTATTTGTTTCTAGGGGCGTCTGTTGCGCAAAGAAGGATCTAAACTGTGTCACAGCCTAGTTTGTGCCTCACAGCGAGACGCTTGATTCTATTGACGCTGGAAATACTTTTTCTTCTCCTCTACCCTTCAACCATATCTGAGAAGATATTGAATCAATAAATGAAGCAAGAACTAGTTAAAGTCTTTTTTTAAATGGTCGCTATTGACCAAAACATACCTTCAGATCCTCGCACGAAAAAACCCTCTTGTGAAATGTGAGACTGGACTTGATTTCTTTACATGTATTGGAAAAGTTTCTCGAGCCAGCGCCGCCGTGAAGCTCATGACTTTGCGCTAATGATGGTGATGTATGCACGGATACCCCGAGGAGCGAGAGCGGCTTTTGAAGTACTTCACAGGCTCCTCCACAGACCCTTCAGTTCCAACCACATGCAGGTGCTTCAAACTGATTATTGCATTAGAGAACAAAACATCTCTGATGTTGCCACAAACCTCCAAGTGTCGGATTAGCACGTTCGCAAAACCGTTCGTCGCTAAACAATGGCTGTTAATAAGCTTTTCGCTCTTAAGAAACTGATCATAAGAAAATAACCGTTGCTCATTTTTAGTGGATTTTTAGTCTCTAACAAAAATCTTGAAGTAAAAAAAAAAAAAAAAATCGAGATGACTTGTTTGTTGCTTCATCGACCATCCATCCTCCTCTCCTCCCGACACTTCAACGCTCCATAATTGAAAGAAAATATTTGACTGTCGAGACAATTATGTTGGCCCTTCTTCATAATTGGAAAGTAAATGATTGGTGACGGTCCTCGTCTTTTCCAATTTATCCTTTTCGCGCACACTTATTGAGAGCTGGTGCCGTCAGTTTACACGTTTACTTCTTGTCGCTGCTTCTCGTATGTTTTGTTTTAGAATTTGTATGTTTAAAATACAAGTTTTTATTCATCCTCCTCTCCAGTTTCCAAAAATAAAATCCTGAGTCTCACGGTGTGGTGGCTGGGAAGAGCAAAGGACATTTACAAACTGGATCAAATTGACAATTTCCTGAATGTTTCTTTACTGTATTTAGAAACGTTTTTAGTTTAAATAGTTTATAAATCAATTTCAGGAAATTATGTGTTTATGTTTTAGGAGTTTATAAATGTGTCGCAAGAGTTTGTACATGTGCTTTAAGATGTTTGTAAATGTTTTCAAGAATTTGCAAATGTGGTTGAAGATTTTAAACATTTTGTTTAAAGGGTTTGGAAATGGTTTTTAACAAGTTTTCAAATGTGTTTCAAGAGCTTGCAAATGTGCTCAAGTGGTTTAAACGTTTTTCAAATGTTTGCACAAGTATTTCAAGAGTTTAATGTTTTTCAAGTGTTTTTAAATCTGTTTAAAAGGTTTTCAAATGTGCTTGAAGAGTTTATAATTTTTTTTAAAAGGGTTTTTGAATCTTATTCAATAACTTTTGTGTTTTAGGAATTTGCAAATGTGTTTCAAGACTTGTTAATGTGCTTGAAGAGTTTATAAATAGTTTCAAGTGTTTGTAAATGAGGTTGAACAATTTATACATTTTGTTATAAGGGTTTGTAAATGTTTTTAATGTGTTTTAGAAGTTTGAAAATGTCTTTAAGGAGTTTTCAAATGTGTTTGAAGAGTTTACAAAAGTATTTCAAGAGTTTGTTAATGTTTTTCTTTTTGGAAGAGCAAAGGACATTTACAAACTGGAGCAAATTGACAATTTCCTGAATGTTTTTTTTTTCCTTTACTTTATTTAGAAACGCATTTAGTTTTAATAGTTTATAAATAAATTTCAGGAAATGTTTTTTTTTGTTTTAGGAGTTTATAAATGTGTTGCAAGAGTTTGTACATGTGCTTTAACAGTTCATGCATTGTGTTTCAGTGTCTTCAAACGTATTCAAGTTTGCACATGTGTTTTAAGACGTTTGTAAATGTTTTTCAAGAGTTTATGTGTTTCAAGGATTTGCAAATGTGGTTGAAGATTGTATACATTTTGTTTAAAGGGTTTGGAAATGTTTTTTAATGAGTTTTCAAATGTGTTTCAACAGCTTGCAAATGTGCTCAAGCAGTTTAAATATTTGACAAATGTTATCAAAAGTATTTCAAGAGTTTAAGGTTTTTCAAGTGTTTTTAAATGTGTTTAAAAGGTTTGCAAATTTGCTTGAACAGTTTATAATTTTTTTTTAAACGTTTTTTGAATCTTATTCAATAACTTTTTTTGTTTTAGGAATTTGCAAATGTGTTGTAAAAGCTTGTAATTGTGCTTGAACAGTTTCTAAATTTTGTTTCAAGTGTTTGTACATTTGCTTGAACAATTTATACATTTTGTTATAAGGGTTTGTAAATGTGTTTTAGAAGTTTGCAAATGTCTTTAAGGAGTTTTGAAATATGTTTCAGAAGCTTGAAAATGTGCTTGAACAGTTTATACATTTTGATTTAACTGTTGCTCCGTTTAAATGGGTTTTTAGAAGATTGTAGATCTGTTTCAAGAATATGCAAATGTACCTGAAGATGTTATACATTTTGTTTAAAGTTTTTTTTTTTAATGCTTTTAATGTGTTTTAGAAGTTTGCAAATGACTTTAAGGAGTTTTTTAAATGAGTTTCAAGAGCTTGTACATGTGCTCAATTGGTTTAAACATTTTTTAAATGTTTGCAAAAGTATTTCAAGAGTTTGTTAATGTTTTTTAAGTGTTTTTTAATCTGTTCAAAGGGTTTGTAAATGTGCTTGTACAGTTTATAATTTTGCTTTTTTTCAAAGGGTTGTTTCTTTTTCAATAGCTTTTAAGTGTGTTTGAAGAGATTGTATTTGTGCTTGAAAAGTTAATTTATTTAGTTTCAAGTGTTTGTCAATGTGTTTCATAAGTTTGCAAATGTGCTTGAACAGTTCATACATTTTAATTTGACAGTTTGTAAATGTCTTCGTACAGTTAAATGTTACATTTGTAAAAGGAAATCAACATTTAGTATCAGAGTACGTTTTGAATCCCGTGTCCTTCCCTTGAACATTGCTGATATACTTTGACATTCAATGACCTTGACATGCCGGGTCGATGGTAAATGAACGAGTTAACGTTGCCATGGTTTCGACGAATCTTAAAGGGAAAATTAATTTTCACGATATATGTTTGAAAAGATCCTGAATATGCAGCCGAGGTTCAGAGATGACGAACTATCTTAAGGGCAACTTAATAATGACTGCGAGTGACTCACTTCCAGGCCCGGTTAAAAAAAGAATCTGTTTTCTTCGCACTTTTCTCTGAAGGAAAAAAATCCTGTCAAATTTAAAAACATTAACATTCAATCTTATAATCTGGGATCTAAATTGGGAGATTTTTTATCTTGTCTTCACTTTTCTTCCCTTCATGATGGATCAACTATTTATGAGTGTTTTGGTGTTTATCGAGGACGTCATTCACTCGCATCAACCTGGCGTTGAACCCCGGCGGCGCCGGATTAGCGTTTAAAACCTGCCGACGCGAACACAAGGAAAAGTAATCGGACTGTCGGCGACACAAAAGCTAAATCATCCGCCGTAATAGATCTGCTACATTTGTGACACGCACAAGCCGTTAAGCGGCGGATGCGTTGTGCCGATGTTTTCCCGTTTGTTTGTGACGCATCGAGACGTACGTCTGTCAGAAGACGAGCTACTCTGGCGACCTTGACTGCCTCGCTGCAAACAGGAAGTGGATGTTTTCACATAAATATGCCTGAAATATTGCATGGATGCTCCTCCCATGATGCAACACTGCAACACTAATAGACTCAGGGACACACATGTTCAACGTTCCATATTTCATGAAGTAAAACTATCTTAAGAATACTGTCTTTTAGATCAAGAGGTAGAACATGGAAGTAAAAGTTTGGCATCGGACGTTGAATATTAATTACTACATTTTTTACAGCATCAAAATCAGACTTTGAATAAAAAAAAAAACACATTAATATTTGCGGAAATTTCAATGCATGAAAAAATATGTGTAAAAGAATATTAAGTGCAACCCTTTGTAAAAAAAAAAAGGATTTTATTGTATATAAATTCAAGTAAGAATTACAGTCTAAAAAGAATGAGTGTTACCTTTTGGGCAACAATGGAAAAGAATTGACACTTTACACAGATTTATTCATTCATTGAAAAAAAAGAACGATGGAAAAAATGAATGGTTTTTGAGATTTAATGAATGATGAATTTGTTACAATAACAAAATAATCCAACATGAAGCTAAATGACTTAATACCTCGACTTTATACAGAAAAATACATTAAAATGATTGTAATGGTTTGAATGGCTGTCAAAGCGCTTTGTGACCCTGGTCAGGAAAGGCGCTATATAAATAGAGATTATTATTATTTTCAGTTGCATAGACAATCTTTTAAGTGAGTGATTGTGTTTACTCGATGTTGTTTACTTCACAACCTGAAAAATAATCATAGTTTGATCCATAATGAGAGGAAAATAGAAGATTTATGTTAAATCATTTTAATATATGTGATGTTTGTTCTAAACTGAATTTATTAAATAAATGTTTTAAAACGTTTGTTTTAAATTTGATTTTATTGGAAATAAAAACTACATTTAACAATAGTATAAATGAATATTATATTATTAAAATACATCTTTTTAGCCAAACATTTATGCTAAAAGTGTATTTTCTTTTTTAATTACTTTACACACAGAAGTTGGACTCAATAATTTTTACCTCTTTTTCTTTCATTTTTCACTAAACCAGCATTTTCTCTTAAAATATTTGTTCTTCAAACAGAAATCCTACTTCTTTAAATAAATCTACATCTCATTTTTTCATATTTAAAGATCTCTGATGCATCATGGGAGAACATAATTTCGGCGTTTGGCGTCAGTTGCTTCACGAGCAGCGACAGTTTTGGTTGAAAGTAGCCGCGGAACATTCTCTTCTCTCAGGGATTCTCCTGGCATCGTTAAGGGTGACATGTATGGATAACTTTGATTTAAAAATCCTCTCACGTTTCACATTTACTGTTAGTTTCCTCAACACTCGTGCACCAAACAGGCTGAAGATACGGTAGAACATCTTCAACTCTTTTTGTAGACTTGCCAAGCTACTATAAGTCGTCCTTATGTGACGGTGAAACTGGGTTTATCTTTGAAACCGGAGCCCCACGAGAGAAGCCCGGCGAGCGCGTATAGAACATCGCACTATATTTACACCGAGCTCAGGAGGAGGATCTCGGTCGCTGGAGCTGAGGAAGTCAGACGGTACTCTGGGATCCTAACGTATATTATGTATATTATGTATACAGAACCAGGAGGGCTGGCTCTGTGGTTGGAATGAAGCTGGACTCACTGGTGACAGTTGCTTAGAGGAGATCATTGAACAAACTACTGTCCATCATGGATGATGACAGTCATCCTCTGAACACTGTCATCAGTGAGCAGAGAAGCAAAATGAGTGCACGAATGCTCCTACCCAGGTGCAAAACAAATAGACTCAGGGACTCATTCATTCCTCGGGCTATTAAATTGTACAATTCTGAGTTCGGGGGCAGGAGTGGAGTGAGAGTATCTGGATGTTCTGTTCTATGTTAGTCTTTGTATCCTTTGTCTTTGTTATTTTTTGTTCTTTGTCTTTATCTTTAGACTTGGATTGTGTCATCTTGTTCTTCCTCTTTATGTTCTTCTTCTTTTATTTTTTATGTATTATTTTTTATTGTTTATGAAAAATTGCTGGCTATTGGTAAAAAACTATTTCTTTACCTCCTGAGGGATCAATAAAGTTTTACCTTACCTTACCATATATATCGGTGTCAGAGAGCGACGCAAACACTTTCGGGGTGACTGGTTAAGCCAGTATGTAAACAGGCTGTCAACATCTACAGAAGGATATGAACCGTGTCGGACGAGAAGGTCCTTCAGTGAGACGTTCTCCACCTCGGTTCTCTCTGATGTTTGTCTCATGTATTCATTATTAACGCCAATGAAAGGTTATCTGGATGTTAGCCTATGTAGCTAAGAAGAGCCTTTGAAAACACCGTGAATTAGAAATGAAGGAATAATTGATCGCATCTAGTTGAGGTTCAGAGAAGCAACGTCTTTATTTACCAGGAAGTGTCTGATTAAATAAAACATTTCCTCGAGCTATTAGACTTTATAAGTTTGAGGGCGTGAGCAGAGTGAACGGATGATCTTATTATATGTTAATCTTTGTATCCTTTTATTATCTTTGTTTTGTAACTATGCTCTTTATATTTGAACTTTGTTCTTTATTGCACTTTGTTCTTGTTTTTATGAAACTTCTGAACCTTCTATTGTCGGCTGTGAACTGGAAACCCAATTACCTTAAGGAGAGGATTAATAAAGTCTCTCCATCTTTATATCTATTTACATTTATATGTTACAATATCAACACAAACACTAATGTACTTTTATTCGAGCCAACCATCCGACAAAGTGAACGGGGTCCAGATTGACTCATGCCTGGAGCGAGAGCCTTGACTTTCCTTTTAGAATTCAATTCTATTCACACTTCATTTTTAAAAAAAAATAATTCAAGTTTATTTTGTCAAAGCGTGGATATTAAACTTCAGATTTTCTTAGGAACATGCCCTTGTTTAATTTTTGACAAGACGGCTTGAACGTGGCTGTGAAACTGGGAGCAGATCGAGGCGTTTACCCTCCTTTCATCGTGGGGGTCACCATTAGCGAGATGGTTCCTAATGAAAGCTTCCCCAGGAGTAATGAATCCCTCGTGTGATGCGTCAACGGGAGAAAAACTTAAGGTTCAATAAAAGTCTACACAATCAGTGGCGACCCCGAACCCAAGATTTGTTCTGAACGCTGGCTTTCAATGACTGTCGAGGTCAAAAGTGGCGAGCGAGAGGCCGAGAAGATCCAGGTGGCGGCGCCGGCGTCCCACCTGGCTCGGTCCCTCGCTGACGCGGCGCTCCTCGGAGCGTGGCGGTGCCAGGCAACAACAGCAGCGGGGGTCCTGCATGGAGATGATGTGGCTTGTTTGCAGCCTTTTTATTCCTTTCCTTCCTTCTCGCTGACAGATGGTGGCTCAAGGGCAACTTCTCTCTCAGCTTTATTACTTTCTTGGGTAGTTTGGCGACATCTGTGTGACGTTATAAACTCAAATTAATACTTAATTGAACATGTTTGAAATTGACAAATGGTGCTTTTTATTAATAGTCACAGAAGAACCCTCTGTGCTTATTTATTTGATTCCTGTCTCTGTCATCCTTCAACCGTGTGTGACTGTTTCCTCCTCCTTGTTATTATTTAAACATCTCCTGTCTTGCTTTTGTTCTTCTTTTCAATGCTCTGTGTTCTTGTTTTTTTCCTGAATTCTGCCTTTGTGGCTGTCGTCTTCGAATTTTTGGTGTTTTTGTCCTGTTTCTCTCACAGATTTGGAGTCAATCTCCGTGTTTATTGGCCGTCAATGTTACATGTGGAGATGAGTTGTGATTTTTTTTTTTTTCATCACTCTTTTTGAAGCCACGATACGTGACATTTTGGTATTATTAATAATCAAATATAATAACTTAAGCAGATATTGAAACTATGCTCAGAACAACTGTATCAATCTTTGCCACCAAACTATTTTAGCAATTGCAATTACACATTTCTGACACACGGGGTCGCCAGAGACATCTTCTTTAAACTTGTGACTGTTGTTTTAATAGCATTCTCAATTGAGTAGCTTTGATTTCAGTGTCTCCACTTCTGTTCCTGCATTTCACATACATTTGTGGAGGCAAATTTACTTTTTAAATCACTTTAAAACATTTCAGCATTATTATAATTGTTTTATTGTTTTTTTTGCAAGGAATGGTTTTATTTTAAACAGTCGGACTCTTTACTACCTAACTGTACCTGATGAAACGACCAAACAAAAACTTTATTAAAATAATATACATTCTGAAATTTTGCAAAGTTGCACATTTCTGTAATGAGGGGCCGCCAGAAGCAAGTTCTTTAAACTTGTCGCTTTAATAGTAGTAATAGAATAATTAATTGTAGTAACTAGAGTAGTTCCTTCTTTGTAATGTTTCCAGTGTCTCTTACTCTGTTCCTGTGTCTCTCTTTTGCACACATCTGTGGATTTTTTTTTTTAAATAATCAGGATCAGTTTGGATTATTTTCCTCATTCCTTTTGTAATTAATGTTTTCATTTTGAACAGTCAGACTCTTCACTAGATAACTTTGCCTGAAGATATGTTTTAAACTTTTTTAGGAAAGGACCCACTAAAAAAACCTATATTTAAAAATAATGATAATAAAAATATTCTGTATTCAAATATTTCATATCTGAGATTTTGCAACATATCAGTAACACATTTCTGACACATGGGTTTGCCAAAAACAAAGTTTTAAACGTGCGTACTGTCGATTTAAAAGTAATTTTACCTGGGTTTCTTATTTTTATGATTTCAGTGTCTCCACCTCTGTTTCCTGTATATAAAAAAAATATTTTTCTTTATTTTTTGGTGATGAATGATTTCATCTCTGTATAACTTTGCCTGAAGCGACTCTTTTGGAATTACTAGGAAGATAAAACTACCCAACAAAACCTTTTTATTTTTATTTTTAAACAATAACACTGTTTATGTCAATGACGGATCTAAGATTTTACGACAGTTTTTGCAGTTCTTTTTATGTTTCCTCTGTTCCTGAATTTCTCTTTTGCACACATTTATAGATGCAAGTTTTAAATGACTATTTTCATTTTGAACACATTTCTGGCACATGCGGTCACCAGAAGCTGCATTTTTTAACTGAACTGTTGCTTTAATAGTTGTATTTTCAATAAAGTGTTTTATAATTTTCAAGCTTTTAGTATCTTCACTGCTGTTTCTGCATTTCGCATACATTTGTGGAGGCAAATTTATTTTTAAAAGATTTCAGCATTATTATAAATGTTTTATTGTTGTTGTTTTTTTTTGTTGTTGCAATGAATGGATTTATTTTAAACAGTAAGACTCTTTACTACATAACTTAACCTGACTAAACAAAAACCTTTATAAAAAAATAAAAAAATACACATTCTGAGATTTTGCAAAGCTGCAGTTGCAAATTTCTGACATGAGGGGCCGCCAGAACCAAATTCTTTAAACATGTGTACTGTCGCTTTAATAGTAGCATTTAAAAAAAAGAAGTAGTTCCTTCTTTCTAATATTTTTGCAGTTTCTTTTTATGTTTCATCTGTTCCTGCATTTGTCTTTTGCACACATTTATAGATTAAAGTTTTAAATTATTATTTTCATTTTGAACACATTTCTGCGACACAAGGTCGCCAGAAGCTACGTTTTTTAACTGTGAACTGTTGCTTTAATGGTTGTATTTTCAAAAAAGTATTTTATCATTTTTAAGTTTCCAGTGTCTTCACTGCTGCTCCTCTATATATTTGAATACATTTATACTATTAAGAGTACTTCACTGTTCATTAATTGAGACAGAAGCTTTGAAAATAAAAAAAGATAAAAGAAACTACCTGCTTTGATCCATTTCTGAGGCTTTTTAAATCATAAAATAACAAGATGCTACATTTCTATAAATATATTCCGTTTTTTTTTTGGGTGGAATCTCAATGAAGTGCTTCGTAATGGTGTTTATCAAAGATCAGCACCACGGACAGCGACCGCCGTTGCATGTGCTCGTAAAAAAAAACCTATTCTTTGCTCGTGATTCCCTGTGTGGAGGTGGACTGAGCCTTCAGAAGCGTTCAGGATTACTGATGTAATCGACAAAAGACCGGCTTGTATCTAGATTATCATCTGAGCTGCCGAAGATGAGAAAGTCGAGGTACTTCTGTGAACCTCGGAGGGGGAGAAAAACTTGAACGAAAAGAACAATCATCATCATCAGGGTTTATTAAATAAGCTCATGAGCCACGTCTGTCTTTTTTTTTTTTCTTTCCTCCTCCAAGACAAAACATGAATCCCAGACAAAGCAAACATAGACTGTGTGTTGAGCAAGCAATTTGAGAACGCACTCGAACAAACAACCTTTTTTCTATTTTTTTTTTTTTTTTATCCTTTCAGGGACGATCAACAGTCCAATGAATCACCCGCTCAGCCGTTACATTCTTAACAACTGCAGCATGAACGTTTGAGCTCCGGCTGAGCTGACGAGGGAAATCAAATCCAGAAAAAAATAAAAATAACATAACAGAAAACAAACAAACATCCTTGCCTTCCCTCCCCCCCCCGAATCTCACCCTTCAATCAATACCGACCTGATTAACAACACACCCCTGTGTTGACCTTGGAGATTAAGTTAAATATTTCATCAAGTCTGTCAAAAACGCCGTCGGATCAATGAGGGATGGAGCACCAAACTTCCAACCCGGCAACAGAAATCCACCCTAAAACATGCAAAATAGATCTATTACAGCGCTTCAAATTTCATCTAGATGGGCTTTTCCTTTTTTTTTTTCTTTTTTTTGTACAAAAGCTTTAGAGAAACCGTAAAAGCAGAGACTTCATTGCTAGGCAACTAGTCTCTGCACAGTGGTGGGGAGGGTGTTTACTGTCAGCGATACGCTGCTAGTGGGAGGGCAGCATCGCCAAAAGAGAGCAGAAATGATTTTCTTCTATAGCAGATAAAAAAGATGCACCAGTCAATAGTGCAGCGCTTTAATTGCTGCAGGAACACGTGTCGGCCTTGTTCACATTAAAGGCATCGGAGGGAAGCGTCGGATGTACACATGGAGGGGCAGGAAGAATGAAATTAGGATCATCATCTGAAGTACCTTTTTTGGACAACTTATGTCAAACTTTCCTGACCAAGCTGCAGCTCATCATGACCATGTTTTGAACTTATTACTTTATAAAGTTCTCCCCCAAATCTGGGCGAACAAGAGGTTACAAGAGCGGAGTCCATTGTGACGCAATAATGGCTTCACTCCTCCAGCCAGCTGTAATCATCCCCCGATTTGTTTACACAACGAGTCCCTCGGAGGTGGAGCCTTCCGAGATTGGTGACAATTCTTGATGCTTGACCAATCACAGCAGAGTGGGCGTCGTTATGGTAAACAAGATTTAATCTCCAGAAAAATTGAGTGTCTTCAGTGGGTGGGGCTTAAACATATTTTTTAATGTAAATATTTCAAAAGAGTTTTGTACAAACACACACACTATAATAAGTCCCGACTTAAACGGCATAAACGTAGTATGAACCATAGTATCGTTTTTAATCGGATCATCTCCTGGGGTTGGTTGTTGGATTCAAGCCAAGAGTGTTTGTTACAATAATGATCTCACCGTTGAGAAATTCCAGTCCAACATGAGCCGGAACATGTCCGATTACATTTCACTGCCTCTTTGATGAGAGTCATGACAAGGATCTGATTATATATATAAAATGATTTAATACATATTGTCAAGTAGAGACTCAATTACACTCCAAACCTGCAGAGGGCGAACATGTGCAAAAGACTCTGGTGGAACCAACATTCTGGCATGTGTTGCCACAGGAAAGAAATACTCTTATTGAGGATTATGTTTTGTGCCAATAGTTGATTAAGATACTTATGTTTAAGCTAATTTAAGCTTACATTATGTCTTTTGTTTACACTTAAAACCAAATGTTAAAGCACATACTTAAAAAGTTTTGAAAAGCAAGTTATGTTAACATTTTATTTAAGAAAACGTTGACCTTTATTGAAATGTATTAAGACTAATGCATGTTTTTGTTTCGACGTTTATCAACCTATTCTTTACTGAAAATGATCTTCCGAACTGAAATCATCAGAAAGAAAATAAAAACCAAAGAAAGAAGATTGAGTCGTCCTTTGCGTCCTTCGACAAGTGGTCAAGCCGTTTTCAAGTTTAGGCAGAGTTGTGGTTCGAACACACACAGAACTTGACGCATATAAATGTGAACCTCATGACTAATAGTTTATTGAACCTTGTATTGTCTTTTTTTAATCATGTCAGAAACCATATTGGTTAACCTCCTCTGTCACCTCAGTTTTACTTCTAAAACTTCTTATTCTAGATCTTCTACTTTTTGTAGAATTTATACTTCTATTTTTTTTCTAGATATTCTTCTTCTGCTTCTACTTCTTCCAGATTTTATACTACTTCTTCGACTTTTGCTTCTAGATATTCTACTTCTACTTGATATTCTTCTAGATCTTCTGTCTTCTAGATTTCCTACCTTTTCTTCTAGATCTCCTATTTATTCTTGATCTACTACTTAACTTCAGTTTCTTCTAGGTTTTCTACTTTTTGTTACAGATCTTATACTTATTATTCTTCTAGATTTTCTACTTTTTCATCTTCTACTTTTACTACTTCTAGATCTTCCTATTCTACTTCTTCTAGATCTTCCTATTCTACTTCTTCTAGCTCTTTCTATTCTACTTATTCTAGATCTTCCTATTCTACTTCTTCTATATCTTCCTATTCTATTTCTTCCATATCTTCTACTTATTCTTCTTCTAGATCTTTAACCATTTCATCTTCTACTTCATCTTCTATATTTTCTACATTTTATTCTAGATCTTCTATTCATTCTAGATGTTCTTCTTTTTCTTCTAGATTGTTTACTTTTTCATCTTCTACTTTTACCTCTTCCAGATCTCCTTATTCTACTTCTTCTAGATCTTCTACTTATTATTCTATATCTTCCTTTTCTTTTAGATATTCTTTTTCTAGATCTTCTAAATTTGAAGTGCTCACTTATATTGGATCATTAAATCATCAATCTATTACACAAGAGGTATACCTGCTGCAAATACTTTTTTTTTCACTGAGTAAATTAATCAGTTTTATAGCAAAATGTTTAGAATCTATGATCAATGAACATGATGTAATTTACCACAAAAAAAACACAACTGGGACGTTGACTTCATGCACTTACAAAAGGTTACACAGTTATATACGACAATCACAGCATGAACATTCAGACTCCTATAGAAAAGAGGGGGATGGTTTTCAAGGCAACTCTACTGGCTGGAGGTGAATGAGAGAGAGAGAGTGAGTGAAAGAGAGGGAGAGAAAGAGAGAGACTTCTTATTGTGATGCTAATGCTTCACCAGGCCACACCATGACTCCCTTAATGAGAAACACATCATCTGACCTTTCGTGTTGAGAGATTTTCACCGTAATTAATTTGTTTATTGGCTTCAAGAGGAAGAAAAAAATAACACTTGAGATCCATGACTATCATATCAAAACTTTAATGTCAATAGCAGTAAGACACGGAAGAGCCTTTTTCACTGTTAAAAAGCTTGTTTGTTCAGGATTTTTTAAAGAAATGAAAGTTGAAAACTGTTCTATTATAACTGTTGTTCGTATAGTATTTGCAAATATTTTGATTGTAGTGGAAAATCGTTTGACTCCACAGTATTTGCAAATATATTGAGTGTAGTTTAAAATCGTTTGATTATAGTTGAAAATCGCTTAATTATAGTTTAAAATATTTTGATTGTAGTTGAAAATCGTTTAATTATAGTTTAAAATATTTTGATTGTAGTTGAAAATCGTTTGATTATAGTTGAAAATCGTTTAATTATAGTTTAAAATATTTTGATTATAGTTGAAAATCGTTTAATTATAGTTTAAAATATTTTGATTGTAGTTGAAAATCATTTGATTCCACAATATTTGCAAATATTTTGAGTGTAGTTTAAAATCGTTTGATTATAGTTAAAATATTTTGATTATAGTTGAAAATCGTTTGATTCTACAGTATTTGCAAATATTTTAATTGTAGTTGAAAATCGTTTGATTCTACAGTATTTACAAATATTACAATATTTGCAAATACTGTAGAATCAAATGAAAATGTTTGGATTATAGTTCAAAACTGTATTATTACAGTTAAATACTTAAAATCGTCTGATTATATTTGAAACTTTTTTGGTGGTGGTTGAAAATTGTCCAATTATATTTGGAAAATGTTTGTTTTTTTTACAGCTAAATTGTTTTATTTATAGTTCAAATATTAAGATTACAGGTGAAAAAAGTGTTGTCTTACAATTGTTTAAAAACAGTGGAAAATTATATTGATTTATGTGTAAACAGTACGCAAAACAAGAAGATTGAAATGAACATAATAACAACGTAACGTTAACACCTGGTCCAGGTGAGCTTCGCCAAATCCTTCTGATTCAACGACATCAGCGACGAGCTCCAACATCCATCGTTCAGGAAAAGATGTGAGGCCTGGATGTCCAGCTCCTGCTTCCTGCCTCGCCTCTGGAGAATTGTGCAGGGAATTGCTCCATGACGTGGAAGTGTGTGTTGTCTCAGCCATGAAGCAGGACTTCAAGGTGCTTAAATCCAGAGAGTTCTCCCCTTGTTTCCAGTGAATTGCTTGTGACAGGTGGTTTATACCAGGAGAAGAAATCAATGGAGACAATACTAAAGTGACAGACATGTACACGTCAAGATGTCCTTTGCTTACACCTTAACTGTGAGGTTCTCCGAGTAAAACGACGCCATGATTGGAGATTTTCCCAATCAAGACATGGGAGTTCTAGTCGCCGACAAGCGTCTGCTCATCACCTTCAGGGTTTAAAAGTTGAATGCTCATGATTCAACCGCTTACAAATGGAACACAATGTTCGGAGAAAAAAAAAAAAGATCCATTGTGCAAATGTTAATACATTACGCCTCTAAAGGTGCTGTCTCGCCCCAACACCCCAAAAGAACCTAGAATGAGTCATTTAATTAGTGCCGTGACCCAAATTCTCCAGATCAGCGGCTTCGTTCAACAGCTTGTTACAGCTAGAAAACGATCAGATATCCAAGACCTGCTCCGTAACTGCGGTGCTGCAAAAGGTTAACAGCTCCACCGATAGCTGGGCGGTGTCACAATACAAAGGTAGAACAGCAATTGTGGAATTTGGCGAAAAGCTCAGGGGGCTTTGAAAAAAACTGATTTTGAAAGAGCAGTTTAAAATCGACGCCTTAATTTTGATGTTTTTTTTTAAAGTTAGGTAGCTTTAAAGCTGCTATACGTATGTAACATTTGGACTTTCTTTTTGCGATTCTCTCCACTACATGATTTTGTTTGGGTGCCCCGCGTGTGAGAGTCATGTGATCACCAACCTGTCTCTGAACGTCTCTGAAATCGGGCAATAATGTCTTTAAACCATAGTTTAATATATGGCGGATGATGTGAACCCAAAAAAATGTTGCCTAAATGTTGAAAATGTTGTTTTCTGAAGCCTCAACGAAAGTGGAAAATTCGACATTTCCCTTGACACCGGGGTTGAAAAAAGGGTGGAAAGTCAAAGTCTCTGAAATCGGGGAATAATGTTTTTAAACCATAGTTTAATATCAGGCGGATGATGTGAACGCAAAAAAAACGTTGCCTAAATGTTGAAAATGTTGTTTTCTGAAGCCTCAAAGAAAGTTGAAAATTTGACATTTCTCTTGACCCTGGGGTTGAAAAAAGGGTGGAAAGTCAACGTCTCTGAAATCGGGCAATAATGTCTTTAAACCATAGTTTAATATCAGGCGGATGATGTGAATGCAAAAAAATGTTGCCTAAATGTTTTAAACATTGCGTTGTTTCACCTGGGTACGAAATATGGGGGAATGACACGTACCAGATAATCCATCAGGATGAACATTAACTTTTGTTTGCTTCATTTAAGACCAGCTTTAAAGTATTCCAGTTTGTGCATTGTTTTTCTTTCGTCGCTTGGATAATCAGTCACTTACCAATGAGTATAAAGATGCAACCGGTTGTGCTTGAGAGTGAAATCTGACATTCTATGAGAAGATTCTCTTTATTATCTCTCCTTGTACAAGTAAAAAAAAGTTGACTTTAAACCTTGCTGCAGTGAAACATACAAAGTTAAAAAACCCTTATTGATCTTTACCCTAACGTTAGCTACAGAATTTTCGGCGGTGACCAAGAGAGCATTGAAGATTGAAGATTCAAGCAAGACGTGACCGAGTCCTGACATGTTTTGAAGCCCTCCAGTCAAACATCCAGACGACTGAAGTCGAGCTTCTAACTGCTGGCTTAAGCGTGGAAAAAAAAAAAAAAGGCGAGTCAACTATGATCAAAAGAACGTTCTTCCCTGACGTGTCGCTCAGATGCTACCAACATGTGAGAAGTTTAGTGTCGCGAGAGTGAGATGGAAGCAACCTCTTCTTTAAGCAAGCTCGGTTAAGTATTCATGACTTCCCGGCAGCCACATGACACACATCATTAACACTCAGGTGACACCGGGGCGTGGACGAGGATCCAGACATTACTCAGACTCTTAATGAGGACTTTCTTTTTCCCCCTCCAGGATTGAAATGCCACATAGATTAAGAGCAACCTCAGGAACATGAACTTTTTTTATAGCCGACGTGAGTCATGTTTGCTTTTTAGACACGAAAAAAAAAAGCAGGCGACTTAAACACTCCTGCCATCCCCTCCCTCGACATACCTCATTCAGCGAAAACAGCCACTTTGATTTACCTGAGCGGCGCAGGAAGCTGAGAGAACATTGATATTCCAGCGGACGGGTGCCATGTACAACATCCATAAATAATCCAGAGGGTGTGTTTAACAGATAAATGGCTTTTTGCTCAAGTACCAGCACTCCTCTCTGGGCCCGACGGGACAGCCACGGTATCTTCGCTCTGTAAACTGTTTATTCCTGCTGCCCTGCAGCGCTGGTGCTCCAGCACTTTACTTCCTCGTTCATTACTCATTCACAGAAGAGCAGAGACACTTTTGAAAAAGCTACGTCTTACTTTGTCTTGCGTTCAAACATCTGTGGTTTTTTAACGTTCTTTACAGAAATGCCTCCCAACATGAGATCTATCGTGCAGTGTTTATGATATTTGCGATTCATTGTGATTAATTACATTTCTAGTTACTTTTTAAACGGACTATTTGGAAAATATATTTGTTTTGTTTATTTTTCAATTTGATTGTTGCTTTTAGGTGTCATAAAAAAAGAAATTGATTAATAATTACAGATCTTAAGAAACATTTCTCGAACCCATTTCTTTCTGGTCAATTGATTAATTTAAAAATTAAAATATAAATATAAATACTTTCCTTGACAAACATGAGATCTATCGTGCAGTGTTTATGATAATTGTGATTAATCACATTTAAAATTACTTTTAAAAGTGAATTCATCAATTTTTTAAACAGACTATTTGTAAAAGATATTTGTTTTGTTCATTTTTCAGTTTAACTGTTGCTTTTAATAATAAAAAATAAAAGATTAATTAATTACAGATCTTAATTGTATAAGAAATACCACAGAGAAACATTTCTCAAACCCATTTCTGGTCAATTGATTAAAATTAAATAATTAAACTATAAATAGAAATACTTTCCTCGACAAACATGAGATCTATCGTGCAGTGTTGATGACATGTGCGATTAATTGTGATTAATTACATTTAGAGTTACTTTTTAAATGGAATTCATGAATTTTTTAAAACAGACTATTTGGAAAAAATATTTGTTTTGTTAATTTAATTGTTTAATTTGTTTAATTGTTGCTTTTATCCATTTTATTTTAGTTGTGGTTAAAAAATATTAATTGGATTAATTAATACCACAGAGAAACACTTCTAGAACCCATTGCTTTCTGGTCAATTTACACAAACATGAGATAATTATTAAAATAGTTTATATCATATATGTCAAAGTGTTACGATTAATTGCGATTAATTGTTTAGGGTCTTAATTATTTGAATTTTTTTATAAATCTCTTGACAACACTTTAACCAAATCAATTACCATATTTTTAATCTATTTCATCGTCCATCTAACGATTCAGAACAGAAGGTCATTCAAGGTTTTCTACGACTTGGAATAATTGTTATTAATTAGTGCTTTGTATTTTATTTTAATCGCAATAGTCTCATTATTGATCTTTAGCTGGAAATTTTCTCTTTGTAATTTTTTTTGCGTGTTAATTGTTGTTTTTCTAAGCATTTTTTTTAAGTGCAATTAACAAAAAGATTGATTAAAAAATGTAGCTATAAGAAAAAAAGAATATAATAAATAAATAAAAAATAATGCATATTTTGACAGCACTACAATTAATCTAATCCATCACTTTGATGTATTAAAATTATATTAATGCAATAAATAATTAATCAATTAGTGCAATCTTGACAGGACAATGATTAACCTAATCTATCACCATCTGGTCCTCTGATGCATCTCCAACCCCAATGATTCAGAAGGATATTCAAGGTCATCCAACGAACTACCCTAAAGAGTGTTTAAATCCTCTTGTGCAACTTCAAGGAAGTACAAGAAACTTGTAAAAGAATTGAAATAATTCCACCTGAATGCATCGTCTGAGTCTGGATCCGGCGGATGAAGAGACGATGGTTCAATGATTGTCTAACTAAGAGTGTCTTTGATGCTTCCTTGAGTCTGGGTGGTCTTCACATCAGACGGGAGCACGACTGAATGTTCAATTAGGATTGTTGTTAAAAAATAATGGTGTTTACTTCCGAGCAGCGATACTGCGAGAAACCGTCTTTGTGCTTCTTCACAATAGACACGCTTGTTACCCGAGGCCGTTCCACCGCGGACGCCAGTTTTCAAACTCGCATTCAGATTCTCCTTTGAATCTCTCAACCAGCAGGATTAGAGATGTTGTTGAAGGTCAGATATAGGATTTGGTTTTTCGTCTTCACACCCAAATCCGTTTTTAATTTTTTTAATAAAACAAATCACTTTAAAAGGTGGTGACTTATGGTGAAACATTTGTGGTTTCTGGTCTATCTTCCTAAATCCTTCATCCCTTAAGCAAGAACCAAACTTTTTTTATGGAAGTTAATTTGGTAAATGAGTTGCCGTCTTCTGTTTCACGAAATCTGTGATTAAATTTATTTTCTGAGCTTTTACCATGAACGGACAGAAGCCTTCGGTCACATGCTTGCCTGCAGTTTCAAAGATAGAAAGTTTTCATTCAAGTTCAAAACATTTTGAGAAGTGAAACAAGATTTTATCTATTTATCTAAGAATTAAAATGTATCCTGTGGCCTTAAAACTTTTTTTGTATATAAATTGAATAGAAACGCACTACAACAGTTCATACCTCTGCCAAAGGCCCAAATTCTTAGTGTATATATATATTTTTAATTAAATAGAAAAGCACTACAACAGTTCGTACCTCTGCCAAGGGCCCAAATTCTTAGTGTATATACTGTATATAGTTATATATATATTTTTAATTAAATAGAAAAGCACTACAACAGTTCATACCTCTGCCAAAGGCGCAAATTCTTAGTGTATATATATAGTTATATATATATTTTTAATTACATAGAAAAGCACTACAACAGTTCGTACCTCTGCCAAGGGCCCAAATTCTTAGTGTATATACTGTATATAGTTATATAAATATTTTTAATTAAATAGAAAAGCACTACAACAGTTCATACCTCTGCCAAAGGCGCAAATTCTTAGTGTATATATATAGTTATATATATATTTTTAATTAAATAGAAAAGCACTACAACAGTTCGTACCTCTGCCAAGGGCCCAAATTCTTAGTGTACATACTGTATATAGTTATATATATATTTTTAATTAAATAGAAAAGCACTACAACAGTTCATACCTCTGCCAAGGGCCCAAATTCTTAGTGTACATACTGTATATAGTTATATATATATTTTTAATTAAATAGAAAAGCACTACAACAGTTCATACCTCTGCCAAAGGCCCAAATTCTTAGTGTATATATATATAGTTATATATATATTTTTAATTAAATAGAAAAGCACTACAACAGTTCGTACCTCTGCCAAGGGCCCAAATTCTTAGTGTACATACTGTATATAGTTATATATATATTTTTAATTAAATAGAAAAGCACTACAACAGTTCATACCTCTGCCAAAGGCCCAAATTCTTAGTGTATATATTTAGTTATATATATATTTTTAATTAAATAGAAAAGCACTACAACAGTTCGTACCTCTGCCAAGGGCCCAAATTCTTAGTGTATATACTGTATATAGTTATATATATATTTTTAATTAAATAGAAAAGCACTACAACAGTTCATACCTCTGCCAAAGTCCCAAATTCTTAGTGTATATATATAGTTATATATATATTTTTAATTAAATAGAAAAGCACTACAACAGTTCATACCTCTGCCAAAGGCCCAAATTCTTAGTGTATATACTGTATATAGTTATATATATATTTTTAATTAAATAGAAAAGCACTACAACAGTTCGTACCTCTGCCAAGGGCCCAAATTCTTAGTGTATATACTGTATATAGTTATATATATATTTTTAATTAAATAGAAAAGCACTACAACAGTTCATACCTCTGCCAAAGGCCCAAACTCTTAGTGTATATACTGTATATAGTTATATATATATTTTTCATTAAATAGAAAAGCACTACAACAGTTCGTACCTCTGCCAAAGGCCAAAAAACCCTAACCCTTTTTTTGACAACTTATATTAAATTTACGAACAAACTTTACTACAAAATTGAACTAGCAACCATCGTTTCAACGGAAAATAATCACATTTTGTCTCCAGACAAGTCAAAACCAAACAAGTTCTCCTTCAAAGCAACCCTGGATCCAGATGGAACTTCAGAACAAAAATGAACCCCTGTTTATTGTCTCAATAATCCTCACAATTTCAATGAAATATTAAAAAAAAATTGGGGGATTTGTTTTGCCAACATGCAGTCGATCACATGACCTCACTGCCACGAGGCCGTGACACTCCCACAGCAATAAAACCGACTCACCAGGTCAAGATCAATACGCCGTCAAACCCCGGTAAATAATCCCTGACATGAGTGAAATCAACTTTCCAAAAGAATCAAATAACCGCAGTTACCCCGAGCAGGGAAGAGAATATAACCAGAGTGAAGGATTCTGGGAGGGATATTAAAACCATGCGGAGGGGGAAATGTACCAAACGATAGGTGATGACTTTAGGTCGGTAACGGGGGGGGGGGGCGGCGGCGGTCTTGGCGGAGAGACGTCGCTGAAGGGCTGAGAGTAGAACAAGGTTAGTCGGCAAATAAAGCAACACCAGGGAAATATGGGAGCGTGTTATTATCGGCCGCCAGGCTTTGGTGGAAACAAACGGCGGCGAGGAGATGATGGACGAGATGACTCGGCGAGATTACGGCGGGTGTGACGGTTCGGGTGGTGATATTAGCGACACCAGTTTTTTTTTTAACGGGGAACGCTATGAGAAGAAGGTTTTTCGGTGAGAATGGCGAAGAGTGTTTTGTGTTCCGTGACCGCAATCAGCCCGAGTCCGAGCCGTGACATGACGCATCGCGCTCAGGTGGAATCAAGCTGTCGGCCGCTGATAAGGTCAGAGTTGCAATTTAGTCGCTGATGTTGCCTCACTCGCGCTCGCCGACGTTTGCACTCGTCCTTTCTCTCTCTCTCTCGCTCGCCACGTTAAATACCACCTTGTCTTCTTTTAAACCCGGCGAAAACATGGAAGCGTCTTGTTAATATTTCAACGGCCCCGGATGTTCCGGAGAACGTTCTTTGGTTAAAGGGGGCGGCTTGGAAATGTACATCGTTATAACCGAATATACTCATTGGTGATGAATTATTCACGGTGCGGTGTTTGAAGCACAAAACCAAGACGATCATGCTCGTGACCAAATTATTTATACGTTGAACGTGTTGAGCTTTCAGCACACACACACTCCGGCTAATGGCGTAGAAGTTGATAGACAGTGAAGATGTAAATAGATGAATAATTGAATGTATGTGTTTTTTTTTGTTGTTGTTGCATATGTCAATCTACAGCAAATTTAAAATGGTGTTTTGTTTTGAAAACTGCAGTTTAGATAACAAGGTGTTGGTTGATAAATATTGATTCTTTTCTTGAAGGATCATATTTTTCAATTTGGTTTTATGAATTTATGGAGCGGTTGAAAAGATCTTGAAGTTGTAAAAGATCTCAAAGCTAAAAAAAAACAAACATTACGAGAGGTTTCAAAAGATCTTGAGAGGTTTCAAAAGATCTTGAGAGGTTTCTAAAGATCATGAGAGGTTTAAAGAGATCTCAAGAGGTTGAAAAAGATCTTGAGAGGTTTCAAAAGATCATGGGAGGTTTAAAGAGATCTTGAGAGGTTTCAAAAGATCATGAGAGGTTTAAAGAGATCTTGAGAGGTTTCAAAAGATCTTGAGAGGTTTCAAAAGATCATGAGAGGTTTAAAGAGATCTTAAGAGGTTGAAAAAGATCTTGAGAGGTTTCAAAAGATCATGAGAGGTTTAAAGAGATCTTAAAAGGTTGAAAAAGATCTTGAGAGGTTTCAAAAGATCATGAGAGGTTTAAAGAGATCTCAAGAGGTTTCAAAAGATCTTGAGAGGTTTCAAAAGATCATGGGAGGTTTAAAGAGATCTTGAGAGGTTTCAAAAGATCATGAGAGGTTTAAAGAGATCTTAAAAGGTTGAAAAAGATCTTGAGAGGTTTCAAAAGATCATGGGAGGTTTAAAGAGATCTTGAGAGGTTTCAAAAGATCATGAGAGGTTTAAAGAGATCTTAAAAGGTTGAAAAAGATCTTGAGAGGTTTCAAAAGATCATGAGAGGTTTAAAGAGATCTCAAGAGGTTGAAAAAGATCTTGAGAGGTTGAAAAAGATCATGGGAGGTTTAAAGAGATCTTGAGAGGTTTCAAAAGATCATGAGAGGTTTAAAGAGATCTTAAAAGGTTGAAAAAGATCTTGAGAGGTTTCAAAAGATCATGAGCGGTTTAAAGAGATCTCAAGAGGTTGAAAAAGATCATGAGAGGTTTCAAAAGATCATGGGAGGTTTAAAGAGATCTTGAGAGGTTTCAAAAGATCATGAGAGGTTTAAAGAGATTTTAAAAGGTTGAAAAAGATCTTGAGAGGTTTCAAAAGATCATGAGAGGTTTAAAGAGATCTCAAGAGGTTTCAAAAGATCTTGAGAGGTTTCAAAAGATCATGGGAGGTTTAAAGAGATCTTGAGAGGTTTCAAAAGATAATGAGAGGTTTAAAGAGATCTTAAGAGGTTGAAAAAGATCTTGAGAGGTTTCAAAAGATCATGAGAGGTTTAAAGAGATCTCAAGAGGTTGAAAAAGATCTTGAGAGGTTGAAAAAGATCATGGGAGGTTTAAAGAGATCTTGAGAGGTTTCAAAAGATCATGAGAGGTTTAAAGAGATCTTAAAAGGTTGAAAAAGATCTTGAGAGGTTTCAAAAGATCATGAGAGGTTTAAAAAGATCTCTAAAGGTTTAAAAAGATCTTGAAGTAAAAAAGGACTCGAGGGGTGGAAAAAGATCTTGAGAAGTAGAAAGATTGAGAAGTTAAAAAGATCATGAGAGGTTTCAAAAGATCATGAGAGGTTTAAAACATCTTGAGAGGTTTCAAAAAATCTTGAACTTAACAAAGGACCTTGAAGTTAAAAAGGACTCGAGGGGTTGAAAAAGATCTCGAGAGGTTACAAAAATATCTCAAGAAGTAAAAAAAATATCTTGAGGTTGAAAAAGATCTCAAGAAGTAAAAAAAATATCTTGAGAGGTTGAAAAAGATCTCAAGAAGTAAAAAAAGATCTTGAGAGGTTGAAAAAGATCTCAAGAAGTAAAAAAAGATCTTGAGAGGTTGAAAAAGATCATCTGGATCTTTATTTCCCTCCAGTTCAATTTATTGACTGCTTGTTGATGGAGCGGTTCTCGAATTTTACTTGACCTTGAGTATAATAGAAGACCATGAGTCCCTGAGAGAAGATATAAATCTTGCATAAGTGAGACACCTGAAGTTGATAATCGCTGAAAGAGAACATGAACAAGGGCTTGGTTTCATTCTTGATATTTCCTCTTCACGTATGCATGAAGTCCTGCAAGTCGTCCTGCATCGTCAAGTCAGATTTCTCAAGATGCTTTTGACGATCTACGGAGGCTTTCAGCAGCCGACAATGAAAAGAACTTGAGAAGAACGTTTGCTAAAAGATTGTTTAGAACATGAGCATTTTCTTTCTTCTTCCAGGTCTTTCGTGGGTGGACTTGGGGATTTTCCAACTCGGTCGCGGCAAATCTATGAATCATCGATCCATGTCTTTTGCCCGGTGAGGCAGGTGACCTCTGTGGCACCGTGACCTTCGGAACAGACGGACTTTCTGGGAGCAGAAATGCTACGATATAAAGAATTAAAAAAACCAAGTCACTCAGAACTAGTTCTAAATGACAGGGTTGTGAAAAAGAGATGAATTTTCTCTCTCGTCTTCTATTAGATTCTTACATCAAACCATCTTGAATAAGGAGAGAAGGATCGTGTGAGTTACGGACGAGTCGGACACACCGGAGCGTTTTCTGAGCGTTTGACGGAAGTGAGATTCTCGGGGAGTTGTGAGGCGAATAATTGCGTTTCTCTCGCACACGTCATTGTCGTCGTCTGCTTGTTAACAATATTGTAAAAGTCGACTAATGACCCGGAGGATGACGCTTTACTATCCGGGTTGATCTTGAAGTGTGAGAGCCTCCCACAGAGCTCATTGTAAACACAGCAATATGAAGCTTATTATTGTATTTTATCGCAGCTTCTTTACTGAGGTTGAGATGCTCTGATGAACACGGTTGTTTTCCACGTCGATGAATACAGACTTGATATCGTGATAGAAGGCGAATGAAGAATAGTTTTAATAACCATGTCCTGAAAGTTCCTTGTTGAAGTATTTTACAAGTACTTTTTTACTTTTTGTGTTTATAATTATGGCTGTTTTGGGCATTTACAAGATTTATTCCTTTATTTGGCGTTATTTCAGCTTGACTATTTCTAATTCAGAAAACTGTTTCTATTCTAAATCTTTTCAAACTTGAATTTATTATTTAAATTGCTATTGATTTTTTTTTGGTCTTGAATTCTAAAAATGGTTATTAAATCTTTCTTTGATTACTATCTTTCGATATTCACCAATCAAATGAACAACCTTTGAACACAATAAACTATAATGTTTTATGTTTTTGTCGACTTGTTTTGTCTTACGTTGGAGTTCTATGTATAACCTGCTAACTTATATGCCTACT